>NC_047657.1:182993-187534 GCF_902201215.1 Prunus dulcis | reverse complement strand
TTACTTTGCAGCTTACTATGATTCACACAAACTTCATGGATATTGTATTATGATTGGTTTAATCATCTTCTAGATAAAATGATTACTGGTATGGTTCTTGGAATGTAAGCGAGCAATGACAACTATAGTGCTCTATCATTTTGGCGGGGCGATGCGACTTGATATATTATATTGATGCGTTTTATTTTTCTCAATTATGTATCATATTCCAATTAAAATCCGACATGTAGTTTGTAATCCATTGTGCAAGAATATTTTACGAGCAACAAAAGAGATACATTGTAGTTGTTTTTTCGGGGAGAATTGCCAGATCTCATAAACTATTTGAGTGTTGGCGCAAGAATATACATAATAATTAATATTGATAATATTTTTTTAATCCTTTATACAGGGTTGTTTTACAGACAATAAAATATATTCATTCTCGTAAATCTTTTCTTATGACCATGAATGAAATGTGTTGTTATGTCTTTGTATCCGATAAAATCAAAATCATAAACATCAGTCACATCCAAGATCCTATAAGTCCTAGAGAAGCACATGCAGTGAGAATCAGCAATTTAAAGGCTTTCAGGAATATCTTGATGACAATTCACGTACTACAACAAGATGGATTTCCTTGGCCAAATCGTGATAGTTTCTACTTTTTTTTTTTTACCCCAAAAAATTCGAGTAAGAAATTTTGTTGTCATATTAGTTTGTACATTAAATAAATATAGAATTTTATTTGATTTACACTTATTTATTTATTTTTAAGGTACAATAAATTTATCGAGAAACTTGCAAATAAACAATTCCTTCAGACTCCTGCTGAAAGAATGTTGCGTCTTCACAACATACAACATATGGGAATACCTAACATGAGGAAATTCGAGAATATACTAAATGGTATTGAATTCCAACAGTACAAGTTTTGGAACAAACTAAATATGAGTCCTACCTTGCAAAAAATATATGCATACAAGGACACCAAATACAATGGGAAAAACATATTGGACCTCCTCAGCTTTTTAAGAAATATAAAAGAGCACCATATGGAGTATGAACTAAGCATTGACGAGGCGGACTATGAGGTTCAAAGACTGTATCCCAATTTCTTGAACAAGCTTTATACTCGCCTGTATGAAGGTACTTTTTACTGCATATACATACGGTTTATATATGTATATGTAAATATTAATTGTTTTCCTCATGTTTTAATCATTCGAATTATTATTATTTTTGAATTTTTTTTTTTGGGTGCAAATGTTTATGACTTTGTAGCTTACTATGATCCAGCAAAACTTTATGGATATTGTATTATGATTGGTTTAATCATCTTCTAGATAAAATGATTACTGGTATGGTTCTTGGAATGTAAGCGAGCGACGACAACTACAGTGCTCTATCATTTTGGCGGGGCGATGCAGTTTGGTATATTATATTGATGTGTTTTATTTTTCTCAATTATGTTTCATATTCCAATTAAAATCCAACATGTTGTTTGTAATCCATTGTGCAAGAATATTTTACGAGCAACAAAAGAGAAACAGTGTAGTTGTTTTTCCGGTGAGAATTGGCAGATCTCATGAACTATTTGAGTGTTGGCGCAATAATATTAGGTATTAATTATTCACTTCCTTTTTCTCTCTCCCACCGCGCCCTTTTTTTTTCTTTCTCAAATATGTAATCCTTTTTACAGGGTTGTTTTATAGACAATAAAATATATTCATTCTCGTAAATCTTTTCTTATCACTGTGAATGAAATGTGTAGTTATGTCTTTGTATCCGATAAAATCAAAATCATAAACATCAGTCACATCCAAGATCCTATAAGTCCTAGAAAAGCACGGGCAGTGAGAATCAGCAATTTAAAGGCGTTTAGGAATATCTTGATGACAACTCACGTACTACAACAAGATGGATTTCGTTGGCCAAATCGTGATAATTTCTGCTTTTTTTTTTTTACCACAAAAAATTCGAGTAAGAAATTTTGTTGTCATATTAGTTTGTACATTAAATAAATATAGAATTTTATTTGATTTACACTTATTTATTTATTTTTAAGGTACAATAAATTTATCGAGAAACTTGCAAATAAACAATTCCTTCAGACTCCTGCTGAAAGAATGTTGCGTCTTCACAACATACAACATATGGGAATACCTAACATGAGGAAATTCGAGAATATACTAAATGGTATTGAATTCCAACAGTACAAGTTTTGGAACAAACTAAATATGAGTCCTACCTTGCAAAAAATATATGCATACAAGGACACCAAATACAATGGGAAAAACATATTGGACCTCCTCAGCTTTTTAAGAAATATAAAAGAGCACCATATGGAGTATGAACTAAGCATTGACGAGGCGGACTATGAGGTTCAAAGACTGTATCCCAATTTCTTGAACAAGCTTTATAGTCACCTGTATAAAGGTACTTTTTATTGCATATACATACGGTTTATATATGTATATGTAAATATTAATTGTTTTCCTCAAGTTTTAATCATCTGAATTATTATTATTTTTGATTTTTTTTTTGGGTGCAGATGTTTATGACTTTATAGCTTACTATGATCCACCAAAACTTGATGGATATTGTATTATGATTCGTTTAATCATCTTCTAGATAAAACAATTAATGGTATGGTTCTTGGAACGTAAGCGAGCAATGACAACTATAGTGCTCTATCATTTTGACGGGCGATGCAATTTGGTATATTATATTGATGTGTTTTATTTTTCTCAATTATGTATCATATTCCAATTAAAATCCGACATGTTGTTTATAATCCATTGTGCAAGAATATTTTACGAGCAACAAAAGAGAAACATTGTAGTTGTTTTTCCTGTGAGAATTGGCAGATCTCATGAACTATTTGAGTGTTGGCGCAAGAATATTAGGTATTAATTATTCATTTCCTTTTTCTCTGCCCCCGCCCTTTTTTTTTTCTTTCTCAAATATGTAATCCTTTGTACAGGGTTGTTTTATAGACAATAAAATATATTCATTCTCGTAAATCTTTTCTTATGACTGTGAATGAAACATGTAGTTATGTCTTTGTATCCGATAAAATCAAAATCATAAACATCAGTCACATTCAAGATTCTATAAGTCCTAGAGAAGCATGGCCAGTGAGAATCAGCAATTTAAAGGCTTTCAAGAATATCTTGATGACAACTTACGTATTACAGCAAGATGGATTTCCTTGGCCAAATCATTGTAGTTTCTGCTTTCTTTCTTTTTTTAACCCTAAAAAATGGGAGTAAGAAATTTTGTGGTCATATTAGTTTGTACATTAAATAAATATAGAATTTTATTTGACTTACACTTATTTATTTATTTATTTTTAAGGTACAATAAATTATCGAGAAACTTGCAAACCACCTATTCCTTCAGACTCCTGCTGAAAGAATGCTGCGTCTTCACAACATATAGGAATACCTAACATGAGGAAATTCGAGAATATACTAAATGGTACTGAATTCCAACAGTACAAGTTTTGGAACAAACTAAATATGTGTCCTACCTTCCAAAAAATGTATGCGTACAAGAACACCAAATACAATGGGAAAAACATATTGGACCTCCTCAGATTTTTAAGAAATATAAAAGAGAACCATATGGAGTATGAACTAAGCATTGACGAGGCGGACTATGAGGTTCAAAGACTGTATCCCAATTTCTTGAACAAGCTTTATACTCGCCTGTATGAAGGTACTTTTTACTGCATATACATACGGTTTATATATGTATATGTAAATATTAATTGTTTTCCTCATGTTTTAATCATTCGAATTATTATTATTTTTGAATTTTTTTTTTTGGGTGCAAATGTTTATGACTTTGTAGCTTACTATGATCCAGCAAAACTTGATGGATATTGTATTATGATTCGTTTAATCATCTTCTAGATAAAACAATTAATGGTATGGTTCTTGAAATGTAAGCGAGCGATGACAACTACAGTGCTCTATCATTTTGGCGGGGCGATGCAGTTTGGTATATTATATTGATGTGTTTTATTTTTCTCAATTATGTTTCATATTCCAATTAAAATCCAACATGTTGTTTGTAATCCATTGTGCAAGAATATTTTACGAGCAACAAAAGAGAAACAGTGTAGTTGTTTTTCCGGTGAGAATTGGCAGATCTCATGAACTATTTGAGTGTTGGCGCAATAATATTAGGTATTAATTATTCACTTCCTTTTTCTCTCTCCCACCGCGCCCTTTTTTTTTCTTTCTCAAATATGTAATCCTTTTTACAGGGTTGTTTTATAGACAATAAAATATATTCATTCTCGTAAATCTTTTCTTATCACTGTGAATGAAATGTGTAGTTATGTCTTTGTATCCGATAAAATCAAAATCATAAACATCAGTCACATCCAAGATCCTATAAGTCCTAGAGAAGCACGGGCAGTGAGAATCAGCAATTTAAAGGCTTTCAAGAATATCTTGATGACAACTTACGTATTACAGCAAGTTGGATTTCCTTGGCCAAATCGTGATAGTTTCTGCTTTTTTTTTTTACCCCAAAAAATTTGAGTAAGA
>NC_047657.1:146198-179764 GCF_902201215.1 Prunus dulcis | reverse complement strand
TCTCTCAAACTCTTATCACCAAAAAGAGAGAAAAGTAAAACCTTGTAAAAATTCTCACACCCAGGAAAAGAAAAAATTTCAGAAATCAGGAATTCTTTATCCTCCAATGGTCAATTACAATTATTGTGTAAGAAGCACATGGAAATTATATAGTGTTCACTTAAATACAGTCCTAAAACAAGAAATTATATAGTTCACTTAAAACAAGAAGAAACGACGACACATGTGCTCACATAATGCAGGCGATAATTGAAAATCAAATATTCTTTTCTTTTTTAATAAACAAAAACGCAATCATTCATTATTATAAATATGATTACCAGCAAATGGTATTATTAATTATACTCATGAAAGATTACTCTCATTCATGATCAAAATTGACATCGTCACTAACACAAATCCACTGCCCCTTTCTTTGCCAACTTCCACAATTAGATAAGATCGAAATCCTTTCATGTGAACCATACAATATGCACTAGTACTATAACTCCAGCATTCAAGTACTCATAATTTGATGAGACTGCTTTCATATTATAGCCTAGTCAACTTTTACTTGAACTTTTTTTTTAAAATTAACTTTTACTGGAGCTTTCTCCATCATTAAAAGATAAGAAAAGGAAGAGGCAGTGGGTTCTGGTTTTGGACATAAGGCATCGACTACATTGTGTATGTAATTATGTGATATCTGTGTGCAAACAAGTTGAAGCAAATATTCCATGTATATTGTTCTTATCGCCACACAAAATTTAAAATCACAAATATTATAAGATAATGGTGCTCTTCTTTGGCCTCATACGTAAAGTTCCACTTCTTTTGGATGGTTTCAAACTCTCTCTATTTTCCTTTCTGGTTCATATAGAATCTGGGAGATAATAGCTTATGATGGTCCATGACACGTTTCTCAATACAATATTTCTGTACCTTTCCTAGCTCTGCTGTTTCGATGAATCTTTTGAGGGACCATTTGGGACCAACGAGCGCTTCCAAAACCTTCACCATGTGAATGTCCTCATGCCTTCAAATATAAATCAAAATTTGGCACCTGCAACTCCTGCGGACAGCTACCAATGAGTTGGTAACTACGACATCCTTTGCAGACAAGTTTAAAGATAGTAATTAAGGTACTTGAGTAAAGAATTTGCTAAACCTTTCGATTAGCATCATGATCTCTCTACGAAAGATTTTAACTGCTGTCGAAATGCAGGGATCTTGTCTGCTTTAACCGCCATGACTAACCCCATTTGCTGATAGTCTCTCAGCTGCAAAATTTAAAAAGAAAAACAGAGAAATCGTTATTGTCATAAAGGCAATTAAATTGCAATAATTAAGCCATGGGCGCAATCAACTTAATTAGACATTCGTGGTAGAGTTTGAATGTCTTCAGCATAAGGAACTTTTGAGCTAATTGGTATTGCTGCGATCTCGAGAAATTGTCCAGGAGAAAAATGCTACAAACTATTTGAGAAAAAGCGTGTGAACTGGACTTAATGGCAAGATTCCGTGTAATTTCCCAAACTGTTTTTGTTTATTTGATTTTTCCAATCCTCGTTCACAAATCAAATAGTAACTTAAGAAGAGATTTTCAAGTTTTCCATCCCTTTCTTTCTTTGGAGGTGAACTACTGTTTTTGTTTATTTGTTTTTTCCAATCCTCGTTCACAAATCAAATAGTAACTTAAGAAGAGATTTTCAAATTTTCCGTCCCTTTCTTTCTTTGGAGGTGAACTACCCATAAGTACGTTAGTGGATTAGGGACAAGACAAGAGTTTGAAGTTGAATAGGAATCAATACGAGAAATCAGGACAGGCTGCCAATATCTTTAATACTTGCCTCATGAGTTGCAAGCTGCTGAGTGTGCAAAGAAAATTCAAACGACCAGGAGCTTAGCTGAAATGCGTTTAAGGAAACAATTAGTAAATGAAGCACAAGAGACATGAAATATTATTTATGTGAAATGATCAGTACCTCATGAAAAATTTCATCTTCTGGCTTTATATATATTATTTCCTCGTCACTAGTACTCATGCCCTTTTTCTGGTGTGCATTTTTGTGCTGTATTTTTCCATCCGAAAACAAAATAAATACATGGCAGAGAGAGGGAAGAGGGTTCAATTGACATGGAGAATGCTTAAATGGCATACCTTGTAAACTTTACTGACTATTATATAAAACTTAAAACGAAAGAAATTGCAGAGCTCCTCTGTTGGCTACAAGAAGTGAAACAACAAATGTTATTTAAGTAAAAGAATTTGTTCCCAGCAGGTATGGAAATATACATAACCTCAATCCCATATAATCTGAATCTAACCTCATCTTCTGTAGCCCAAGAGACTTCATCAAAGAGCGCATCATAAAGAGGTGGCCAGAGCTGTGGAGGTAAATTCATCACCCGTTGAGAGACCAAGAGACCGACACTCTCTGCTTCCTTTCCCAAAAGTGATCGCAGGTCATCTATTACATCCTTCTCTTGAGATACCTTAACGAGAAACTCCTTAACCTCCATAAAACATTTGTGGTCCTATTAAGAATTAAAGAAACGCAATCAAGGATCTAAATAGTAAGGAAAAGGTATGTAAAGCTAAGAAAATGCCTACCAACAGATAAATGTTAGAATGATGTAGCCATGTGAATAACTGGAATACAAAAGTATAGATTACTTGCCTTATATCTGCCCAAGTTAAGGGCAGTAGCAAGAGCAAAAATTCCATTGTCTTCATCATCCTCTATTTTAACAACAGTTCCTACAGTGGTCTGTTCCAAAATTAAGTCTACAAAACCACTCAAATCCCATTCTATATCATCAAGGTAGGTCTGTAGCAAGGTCTTCACTCCATGAAAGTCATCAGGTTTTGGATCAAAGAAAGCAAAATCTGCTTGCACAGTTCCCTTCAAAGTATGAACCAAATTCTCATAAAATTGCGAGTAGAAACAATATGAAAGAGTATTTACTTTTGTATTTCAGCTATCCTGATACACAAATGCAACTATATGGACAACGAATACTATCAGAATTTTCTATCCCTTAAAAGAAATAGTACCAGAAGAATGTGCTTACATCAAACTCTTCTTCATCAGAAGACTCGGAGTGTTCATTCTTGACTTTCAAAGTATTCTTTCTCGATCCATTACCTAAAAAGAAAGATAAGGAGTCATTACCACGTCCATTCTGAAACAGTTAACAGATAGCAATGTATTTATGAAGTGATGCCTTATCTTAAGGAAAAGGGCTATTTAGATGATGATGATATTAATACCTGCGGAGTTAGGTTGAGATTTTTTCGGGAGGTCTGGCCTGTGCATTTGGCGGTTGGACATGCAGCTGGAGGCAACCCGAGCGACTTGACGAGCAAATGGGGAAAAAGTCAGAGGTTGATACTTCATCAATCGCCGATGCCTCACCGGTTTACGGGGCATCTTTGATTATCTGTTGCAATAAATGGCCGAGCAAGGTTCCGGTCATTGAGATTGAAGGAAACCCATATCTATAAGTAACTGAGATAGTAAGGCATATACCCCACATACAATTCAGGTTACTTGATAAAAAATAAGAATCCAAACATTTCTATGTCCAAGAAAAAAAATAGTAAATCCATCCTATCTTTGAGAAAGCACAAAAATGCAATTAAACTCCACGTGCTAAGGCAACCAGATAGCTGCGTGTACATAATTCACATTTGAAACTCATTTAATTCAGTTCCAAAGAAAACTAACTCAATACAAAATCTACTAAAACATAATGACCTACAAACGTTTATCACTTACTAATATCCAGCAATAATTTCATATTCTCATTGTTGTTGGCCAGAAACAAACAATTTACAACTCAATTGAGCTGCTTAACCGAACAATTTGGCTTAGTTCAGCTAAGCTCTAAATATCACGAAAAATCCCAAAAATGATATAAACCAAATGATTTAAACGAACTAAACAAGGAGCTGCGCGGCTTGCGAAAAATTGGATGATTCACTTATCGAGAAAAATATAACAAAATAATAAATAGAAACCCAGAAAATAGAATTGCTTCGTTGAGTAAGTAGGTTATTCAATTTCTACACAGAACATAAGCAAACAAACATACAGAGAAGAACTACTTTTTGATGAAACAGAACAGAAATAGGAGTCTAAGAAGCAAGGATTATAATGCGAACGAAAAACGTACACCGTACTGGTAAGGAATTAAACCAAGTGGAGATGAGGACCCAAATTCGGCGACGGCGACGGCGAGGCGATGGGTGCGGCGGAATTCAGATGTAGAAAAGATTAATTGGCGACTCGCGCGCAGGACTCAGCCGGTGCTGCTGGGTTCTTTTATCTTTTTTCTAAACAGTGCGCCTTATAGCCGGTAGCTACTATGTTGCAGAGGCAAACGCGAGGACAAAAGACAACGCATCTGACCTATTTTTTGTTTTATATAACCTCGCACAGTAACGATGATTTTTTTTTTTTTTGGTCAACAGCAGTAACGAGGTTGTATAGATACATAGCCTTTTAAAAATTTGAACTGAAACGCACTTTTTTTTTTTTTTTTTTTGGCTACAGTTTTTTCATTTTTTATTTTATTTTAATGAATTTGCTTGCAACAGATAATCAAAGATGCGACTTTTTGTTTCTTCTCATGTCTCAATGGAAAATTCTTACATTGACTTCTCAAATGGTGCCACAAAGTGGATTTGCCATTCCTTTTACCATTACATGCGTGTGTAAGATTGTAAAACGTCTTTGACTCCTTAAAGTGATCTTCTAATCACTGAGGAATTGCTAGGACCCCAAGTTAATCAAGAACTCAAAGACTTACTCAACCAGCAGCTTTGGATAATATGTTAAACAGAAATCTGAAGCCTTTGGGATTCCTAATTCTATTAGGATTGAGACTCCAATATCTACTGCATTAAGGACATCTCTTAGAGTTCCTTGATGGGCAAAACTCTAAGAGATATATGCATATAAATAGAGAGCTCCCTCCAGAACCAATAACACACGTTTTAGCTATCAGATATTCACCCCATCAGAATAAGCATACAGTGTTGGTTTCTTGGAGAAGATCTTTCTAATTCCTACGATTATTCTGGACAATGGCAGCTGAGAATCAAGGTTAGTATATTTAATTTTATAGCTTATTAAGAACTTACATGTGGTATCAGAGCTTAAGTTATATATCTCTTACATAACCAATTTTTCAAGAATCAAGAATCAAGAAAATCAATTTCTACAAACTGTCAAGTTTCAAAACAGTTTTCAGAAAAGCTTGGCACGATAACAGTATAAAGATTATCATTTTGTCGTGACAAGAGAAAGCATTGATCGTTGAATGCATATCTCTAACAGTATATTGAGTAAGCTAAAGCAAACTCAATGAACTGCAAGGTCTATACATTCTAAAGTTCACGATCAAGATTGTGCACTTGTGGCAGAACAACATGGGATATGAAGCATACAAACTAGTATGAAAATTTTCTTATCCAAAGATAAGGAAGGTTTTGTTCAAAAGAAGTTTGTATTTTTCATACCTCAGTGGTTGACAAATATGAATGAATCTCTACCTAAAGGTGAGGATCGAAAATATTTAATTTAAAGTTTTAAGTATACATGTTTATATGTTTTCAGTTAACCACAACTCGATTGAGACTCTCATGGCTCAGACTATGAGAAATGGAAAAAGGACTTGGAAATTGCTCTAGGATTGCTTGACTATGAAATGGCTTTGGAAGAAGATGCTTCTGCTGTACCTGCTGCTAATGCATCTCTAGAAGTTAAGACTAAGTATGCCAAATGGGTCAAGGCAAATAAGATGGCTATCCTGATAATGAAGAGGTCAATTTCTCCATCTGTTAAGGGGAGCATAACAGCATCTGAAAATGCAAAACAGTTTCTTAGGTCCATTGGGGAGTTTTTCCAGGAATCAAAGAAGGCTGAGATAGGTACATTGATGGGGCAACTCACTAATGTCAAATACAACGGAGAGGGCAGTGTTAGGACTCATATACTCAATATGCTTGAGATTGGGAACAAATTGAAGGCACTCAATGTCAATGTAGACGAGACAATGATGGTACACTTGCTATTAATTCTCTGCCAAATGTTTTTAGACATCTCAAAAGCACATATGTGGCTCAAAAGGAAATCTGGACAATAACAGACCTCATAAGCATCTGTGTGCAGGAAGAGCAAAATATAAGGAAGGAAAAAGCTGAGGAACATGTCAACTTTGTACAGGAAGCCAAACCAAAAGCCAAAGAGATTGTTAAGAACAAAACTACATGCAAGAAAAATAAGAAGGAAGAAGATTCAAAAGGACTGAATCCAGTAGGCCTCAAGTGTTTCTTCTGCAGAAAATTTGGACATATGAAGAGAGACTGCAGAAGGTATAAACATTGGCTAGAAAAACAGAAGGGAAAAGGTAAGAAGAATTTTGTTTCAGCGGTTTATGAGTCTAATATAGTTGAAGTTTTATCTGATTCATGGTGGTTAGACAGTGGTGCAACGGTTCATGTGGATAATTCTTTGTAGGGAGGGTGCCAAGCATGGATGACTTGAAGGTGTTCGTGGGAAATGGAGAAAGAGTCAAAGTAGAATTTATTGGTTTAGCTAGTCTTGTTTTGGATTCTGGTTTTGTTTTGGATTTAGTAGATGCAGTTTATGTTCCTATTATGACAAGGAACCTTTTATCAGTTAGTAAGCTTGTTCAATCAAACTTACAGTTCGAGTTTGATAAGTTTGGATTCTCTATTTTCAGAAATAAAAGTTTAGTTGGCAATGGCTTTATTGTTGATGGAATGTATCGTCTAAACTGCAATTCTCCAAATCAAAGCACTGCAAGATTAAATGTGATAAGCACAAAACAGTTAAAAACAGAAGAATCATAAACACTTTGGCATAGAAGACTTGGACATATCTAAAAAGAAAGGATGAACCTCTTAAGCAAAAATCTATGTTGCCACCACTTAATCACCATGATAAAGATAAAGTCTGTATTGAATGTGCAAAAGGAAAAATGACGAACTTGCAAAAGAAAGGAGCAATAAGGAGTGAAAAATTGCTGGAGATTATACATACAGATATATGTGGACCTTTTCCAATCGATACACATGATGGTTATAAATATTTTATAACTTTCACAGATGATTTCTCAAGGTATGGATAAGTGTATTTGATAACAGAAAAATCAAAAGCCTTAGACATGTTTAAAGTTTACAAAGCTGAAGTGGAAAAGCAATTAGATTCAAAGATAAAGGTAGTAAGGTCTAATAGAGGTGGAGAATTCTATGGAAAATTCACTGAGAAAGGTAGAAGTCCAGGACCTTTTGCCATTTTCTTGCAACATGAAGGGATTGTGGCTCAGTACACAAATCCTGGAACACCACAGCAAAACGGTGTTTCAGAAAGAAGAAATAGAACTCTGATAGAAATGGTGAGAAGCATGATGTGCTGCACAGCACTACCAAATTTCTTATGGGGAGAAGCCTTGAAGACAGCAAATTATTTGCTTAATAGAACACCTACTAAAAGTTTTGACAGAACTCCTTATGAAATTTGGTGCAATAGAAAACCAAGTTTTAATCACTTGAGAACTAGGGGATGTAGAGCAGAAGTAAAACTCTATAATCCAATGCAAAAGAAGCTTGACTCAAAGACAGTTAGTTGTTATTTTGTGGGGTATCCAGACAGGACAAAAAGCTACAGATTTTACTGTCCAAAGCACAATACAAGGTTTGTAGAGACAAAAGGGCAATCTTCATTGAGGAGGAGAATACATAAAATGAAAGTGTCGAATTTGAGTTTGATGAAATATTAGAGCATCAGGAACTTGCAGTAAAAGAAAAAAAAGGAAATAAGACTACAATAATTCCTTTTGTTAACAAAGTAATCCAATGCACAACCTCATAACCAAGAACTAAGAAGGTCTCAAAGACCTAGAAGGCCAGCTTTGTCAAATGACTATCACGTTTATTTGCAAGAAGCTGAACAAGATATCAACAACTTGGAGGATCCTGTGACTTTCAAACAAGCTGTAGAAAGTGACAGATGTGAATTTTGGATGGCAGCTATGGAATCTGAACTTGATTCAATGAGCAAGAATGGAATTTGGAAACTTGTCAAATTGCCACAGATTTGTATACCTATAGGCTGCAAGTGGGTTTATAAAACAAAGAAAAATCCACAAGGAAAAATTGATAGATACAAGGCCAGACTAGTGGCAAAAGGCTACACTCAACAGGAAGGGGTGGACTACAATGAAACTTTTTCTCCAGTTTCTACCAAGGATTCATTTAGGGTGATAATGGCTTTGGTAGCACACTTTGATCTACACCTCCATCAAATGGATGTTAAGACAACTTTTTTAAATGGGAACCTGGATGAAGAGATCTACATGAAGCAATCAGATGGTTTTGTTTTAAAAGGGGAAGAAGATCTAGTCTGCAAACTGCATAAATCTATCTACGGTTTAAAACAAGCATCAAGGCAGTGGTATTTGAAATTTGATGAAGTAGTGAAATCTCAAGGTTTTGTTGATAATCCACTGGATGAATGCATTTATATGAAGTTTAATGGAACAGAAATTAGAAGGGACAGAGAAAGAAAGTTACTTGGTTTATCTCAGAAAGGCTATGTTGAAAGAATACTCAAGAGATTCAACATGGAAAATTGCACAGGTTGTGATGTGCCTATGTCAAAGGGTGACAAACTGAGCAGTGATCAGTCCCCTAAGACTGAGCAAGAGAAGAATGGGATGAGGGATAAACCTTATGAATCATTAGTAGGAAGCTTAATGTATGCACAAGTGTGTACCAGACCTGACCTTGCTTTCTATATTAGTGTTCTTGGAAGGTTTCAATCAAATTCAGGACAAGCTCATTGGGTTGCAGGTAAGAAGGTGTTAAGATATCTGCAAAGAACTAAGGAATACAAACTGGTTTATAGAAGAGTGGATGATTTGCGACTGGAATGATATGGAGATGCTGATTTTGCTGGTTGTTTGGATACCAAAAAGTGCACATCAAGTGTAGTGTTTATGTTTGCAGGAGGAGCAGTAGCTTGGAAAACTGTTAAGCAGCAATATGTGTCGACTTCAACCATGCAAGCAGAATTTTTGGCAATTTATGAAGCCACCTCTATGACAATGTGGCTTAAGAACTTCATGTCTATGTTGAAAGTTGTAGATTCTGTGCAGAGACCTATACAATTGTGGAATGACAATAGTGCAGCAGTATTTTTTGCAAAAGGAAATAAAAGATCATCAAGAATGAGGCATCTGCAGTTGAAGTTTCTATCAGCCAAGGAAAAGATTCGAGATGGTCAAACAGCTTTGAGTCATATTGGTACAGACCTTATGATTGTAGACCCTCTTAATAAAGCTCTGCCTAACCATGTTTTTCATAGGCATGTTAATAGCATGGGTCTGTTAGTGAGTTTTGATGCTTAAAGTCAGTTGGAGTCAGTGGGAGCAAGAGTTTACAGTTTATAATTTCTTTAGTTATTTTAATTTTGTATGACAGTTGATAATATAAGTATGGAGTTTTTCATTCTTTATATATTGTCGTTATGTGTTTTAACAAATGGTTTAAAGTACAAACTGCAAGAGTGCTAGCTTTTGGTTTTTTGCTGTTTGCATCCATGAATGAGTTAATCAAGTATCTTTTGATAAAAGACCTTAGCAGTCTTGTAAGGGCGAGCAAAGAACAGTTGTGATTATCTAACATTCTTACAGTTCAATCACAACAGTTTCTCAATCTCAATCCAGTTGGAAGCCTTATGTGTTTTCAAAGGTTCATATGTGTGATTGTAAAAGTCTTGGATGTTATATATCCAATGAACTTCGACAGTTCCATGTGAAACCTTGATAATGACAGCGGCTTGATTTTGGAATAGAGAAGTGATGAGTTCTACATGGCCATTAAGAGGTTAACTTTGAGTCTCAAGTGATTATTGATCAAGTGGGAGAATGTAAGATGGTAATACGTCTTTGACTCCTTAAAGTGATCTTCTAATCACTGAGGGATTGCTAGGACTCCAAGTTAATCAAGAACTCAAAGACTTACTCAACCAGCAGCTTTGGATAATATGTTAAACAGAAATCTAAAGCCTTTGGGATTCCTAATTCTATTAGGATTGAGACTCCAATATCTACTGCATTAAGGACATCTCTTAGAGTTCCTTGATGGGAAAAACTCTAAGAGATATATGCATATAAATAGAGAGCTCCCTCCAGAACCAACAACACACGTTTTAGCTATCAGATATTCACCCCATCAGAATAAGCATACAGTGTTGGTTTCTTGGAGAAGATCTTTCTAATTCCTACGATTATTCTGGACAATGGCAGCTGAGAATCAAGGTTAGTATATTTGATTTTATAGCTTATTAAGACCTTACAGCATAGTCCTTTTTACAGTACTTGCATATGCATCTAGGCTTGCTAGTATCACTCTCCTACTTTATCTTTGTAAAATGATCCCAAACCCTCGAAGCGCTCTTACAAGGCTTTCTTTTTCCTAAAATGCCAGGGGCTGATTGTGGAGGGTGTGGAGGGGCTGATTGTGGAAGGGCTGATGGTGGTGATGAGTTAGTTGAAACAGGGGTTTCAGATTCTCCTTCCATTAACTTAATAATACCCTAAAAAAATAAAAATATTTAATGCTTCAATAACCAAAAACAATAAGCATTAACATCAATATTTTCTGTAAACTACAAATAAAGCAGCAACTAAAATACAAATATTGTATATCTTCCAAATCATATTATTTAATAATTCCGCTTTTCTAACCTCTTATTTATGCCTTTAGTCTATGCGTATTGGTGCCAAATTTAGTATGACATTATAATAATCACAAAACTTAAATTATTACTCAATATCTACCAAATCACATTATTGAATGATGCAATTTTCAAAAATCCGAAATGAAATCGCAAATAAAGCTTAAATTATTAATGTCATAATAAAGCTTAAATGACATGAAATCCGAAATGCAATTTTACAATAATCATAAAACTTAAATTATTACTCAATATCTAACATAAATAATTTTTGTGTGTAAACTACAAATAAAAAAGCAACCACAAATAACAAATAAAACTACTACAAAAAATAACAAATAAAACAACAACTGAAAACCACAAATAAATCAAACAGCAACAAAAAAATCACTTTTGTCCAAAAATCAATTCTATGATCCTAGATATTACCAGAAATAAATCAAACAACAATATAGCCAGATTAGATAAATTACTTAGAGCAAGCCAATCGTTTCCTATGATCCCAAAATCAATTCTGTCCACCAAAAATCACAACAAAGTCAGATCAAATAAATAGACTTAACAAAAATGGTCAAATCCCTAAATTTTTTTAATTAGGGTTTACACATATTAATACCTCAAACTGAGAGAGAGCGAGAAAGAGCCGCTGACAGAGAGCAAGAGTGGCTGAGAGAGAGAGAGAGAGAGAGAGAGAGAGAGAGAGATAGCGAAACTGGCTGAGGGAGATGAGAGTCAAAGTGGGTGAGAGAGATAGAGTGAGTGATTGAGAGAGAGCGGGTGAGAGAGAGAGTGACTAAGAGACTGAGTGACTGAGAGATCGGGTAAGAAAAATCTGGAAAGAAAAAAAGAAAAAAAAAAGAGGAACTTGAGAGGAATTGAGAGAGGCAGAGGCGAGAGAGTTCAGTGATGAGAGAGAGCGAGTGAGAGACAGAGAGTGACTGAGAGATCGTGTGAGAAAATCTGGAAAAAAAAGAGAGGCAGAGGAGAGAGAGTTGGGTGACTGAGACTAAGAGGAAGAAAGAGGCGCAGTAGTGAAAAAAATTCAAAGCCCTTCAGATCACTTTAGGGTTTTGCGGATGTTGAGGCCCAAAAAAGTCAATGGTTGGGCCTAAATAAGTTTTTGGTCCAATATGATACTGTATTAAGAAAAGTCATATCGGAGTACACGAATGCTCGTCATATACAAGTCAGGTCCACATGCCATGCTAAATAAATAATTTGTCATGCCAAGGACTGAGATAATATTCTAAAATACAAGCCCATGCTAAACTAAGCACCGTGTCCCTCTTCAAGGATGATAAAATTGAAGCACGCCAAGCGACACGCCACACCAAGCAATGAATTATTATTTCACACCCAATCACGCCGCAAGCTTAAATGGGCCCAAGCCACTCAAATACCGAGGCTTGCTTGAGTGGGTTGTGGTATGGATAGTAATAAATTGTCATGAGGCCCATTGATGGGTTGAGAAATGGAAGTTCCGGGTTGCTTGGGAGCCTCGAGACTCAAGCCCATTTCATAGGCCCAAACATGTGGGTGAGTACAAGAGAGAAAAGAATAGCCCATCACTCCAAACAAAAATAGCCCAACCAAAATAGCCTATTGACTCAACCAAAAAGCCCAAACGTTTGATAAAGAAAGCCCACTTACTTAATGAATCACCTTTGCCTATACAATCACCATAATGAGCTACAAGAGCCCCAGCACTTGGCTGGAAAAACAAAAGCCACGAAGGGGAAGTCTGAAGGTCCATTATACAAAGTTGTTGGGAGGTTCCAGCACATGGGAAGGGAGCAAGTTTCAAGCAAACGACACCCAAGGGACTAAAGGATATTGGCGCACAGAGGAGAACCGCTCTTTGAACCAGCATATATGCCCATTCTCTTTCCATCATCAGACCTAGCCATGGAAGAAGGAAGGAAAAGGAAGGAAGAAGATGGTTGGGAATAGGAATTCTCCACAAAGGCAGCTGCGGGAAGAGCATTGAGCTCCCAAAAATTCCTGATTTTGTGAGATTGGGCAGATGTGATTTTTGCCAGAGTATGATAAGTCAAAGAAATGGAGGAGAAAGGAAGGAAAAAGCTTGGCCAAATTGGATTTAAACCATTAGGGTTTCTTGAAAAAAGATAGCTTTCAGCAGCTATAAAAGAATGCCTCTTCTATCCAACCAAAAAAACAACCCACATTTTAGAGAGCAAGCTTCCTCTCTCACCTGCAACACCTAGCAAATTCGTGCTCTGTTCATCCTCCTCTCCATTTTTCCCCCTTCTTGCAGGCTGCTCTAGCATTTGACAAAGTCACTGTCAAGCTACCGGACATAATACTCAAGCCACCCATTCCTCTTTTTTTCCTTATTCTCAGCCAAACCTCTCTACAAACTTTTCATCTCCTACCTTAATACCCCTTTTCCCCAAGAACACTTAGTTTTCTCTTCAGTGCTAAACTCATGACAATTTTGCTCCCTTGCCACAAGCTTCTCATGCCAAGCTAGAAAATTTATCTGTAAGCTGTTATTATTTTTATTGGTGAAGGAACCAAGGTGTTTCCTAAGGATTCTCTATCATTTCAAATCATTTTTGGGGCTTGATCTTTGAACTCAGGCACATGGGATAATTTCATCCATTTGCCCTTTATGACAGCCCAGTCCGTTTGTAGCTGCAAGAAGAAAAAAAGCCCCTGCAGTAGAATCTCAATATGGTGTAGGAAGGAGTAGGATATGCCATACAATCCACTAATCATCCTCTGACACGTGTATTATTTTTAATTAATATAATTAAAATACTAGGTCAGGTCCGGTTTTCAGCGGTTCGCAGTAAAATAAAACCGGTCTAACCGGGTTAAAAGCCAATTCGCCCAGTTTTTAAATTTTTAATATAAAAACCAAATCAAACCACCTATAACAGTCCAATTCGGCCGGTTCGATCGGGTTTTCGGTAATAATGCTCACCCATAAAGTATTTAACCCTTAACAACAAGCAACCAGCAAGAAAAACGTGGGGGTCACGTGCCAAACCTACCATTCTTCCTTCTTCTCCCTCTCTCTCTCTCCTTAAACAGTTGTCGGTCTTATTAACGACTTATACTATGCTGCTTCTTCTAACCTCTTCCACCACCATATTCTGTTTCTGTCAAATTCTCCAGATAGAGATTGCCGGTGATGGTGTTGTTGGCGGCAGTGCTCCTCTAAATTGGTCTCAATTTCATATCAATCAAAGAGTTCAAAGAGAATGGAGGGATCTTCATCCTCTTCGGCTATCTTCTATGATTTTCTCGATCGAATGCGAAACCCTGCTTCCCTCGATCTCGTCCGATCCATCAAAAGGTACTTTAGAGCTCAAACCCTAATTCATACTCATACATATTTGTATTGTTTGGTTTCATTCATAGACTGTATCCCTTTTCTTTTTTCTTCGTTAGCTTTATTGTCTCATTTTCGTTTTACGCGGCCAACCCTGAAAATGACGGCAAAAAGGTTCAAGAATTCTACACAACAATGGAAGATGCTATTAGGGATCATCCATTGTGGGCAGGTGCCACTGATCAGGAGGTTGATTGTGCAATGGAGGTACTCTCTGCCTGCTCTTATTTGTTAACTTCTCGATGCTTGTTTCAAACACTGTGGATGGATCTAGTTTAGTTTATGTGGATTTTCTTAAGATTCTGACAATTAGCTTCACCCGAAAAAAGAAAGTTCCTTTTTTGATCATTGAATTCCCTTTCCCTCCTTTCTAGTTCATACTTGTTAAACTATTATCCAAACAAAAAACACGGCGTAAGAACCAAATGTGATTAAAATTAAGGGAGGACAATGTAGCGTGTACCACCAATTTGTACTTTTATGTGAGATATTCAGTTTGATTTGTGTTTTCCTATAATTGCAACTGCAGGGTTTGGAGAAATATGTCATGACAAAATTGTTCTCCCGGACCTTTTCTTCTACTCCCGAGGATGTAAAGATTGACCTTGAAACCTCGCAGAAAATACACTTGTTGCAGACCTTCTTGAAGCCTGAGCATTTGGATATTCCAGCAGTTCTACGCAATGAAGCTTCATGGCTGGTATGCTTGCTGCATTTACTCTGATTGTTGGGGGTGCAAATTATTTTTGGCACTGTGTTGGTAGTTAGTTTATATTTATTTCCATTTAATTATACCAATACCATGCTTAGTACATTGCTTTTAATTTTAGATTTAGTGCTGTTAGTTTCATGATTATGTTATCGTTGATGTGATGCGATACATTATAGTAGAGTCATTATATTCTAAGGTGATGATTTCCAGCCACATGCTTGGTTTTGCGTGCTTTTCTTGAAAACGTGAATTGACCATAAGAGACATGTCATTTATGCTCACAGTTTTAGTTTCTATCTCAATGGTTATAGCTACCTGGAACCTTGAATAAAGTGAAACTTAATTTCCCAGTTCAAGATTGATTATTTCACCTTGTGTTTTCAGTTTGAGTGACCGTGTTCAGTAGACAACATTTGCTGAGAAATGGTAGTATTTAGAACTGAAATTGTTTCATTTTTTAACAGAGGAGGTCTGATTCCCTTTATGAACTAAAAACACCAAAACAACAGCCTTGTTTCCCTGCCTGCACACAACTAAAATATGAAAGAATGTGTATAATGTGGAATTCAAAATTTTAAGTTAAGCACATGTATATGTTTGCAGCTTAGGTTCAAACTTGTAACAGCTTTTGATTTCAACCGTTTGTTACGTATAAGCAAAAAGGATATTACTGCTCTTTCCTTTTTTTTTTCCTTCCCCTTATTACTTTGTAGAGGGATGGTGCTTATTTCTCACTTTGTACTTTTGGATCACTTTGTGTGTCACACGTTATAGATATATAAACCACATACATGAGAGGTATGAAAGTAATGGAATTTAAGTGCATCATACATTGATTTCAATAGCAGTAGATAGAAATCTAGACTACAAACAGGACGTAGCATACATTTATTTAAAAGTGACATATGTTATGATTTCGTTCCACGGATGCATACAAATAAGTTATCTGATTACATTTAGTTGGAGATAATAAATACTCTTAAAAGAACTTCGTTGGTTTGAATAATGTGTAGAATCTTGGATAATAGCCTCCTCCCTCTCAGATGTTTGTTGAATAGATTGGTGTTATGAAGATGAATGGCCATTCAGAGAACTAGATTCGTAAAAGTGTTTTATAATTGCTTTAGTTAGTTTCACTCTTGTGTTTTTTTGTTATCAATTTAAGTCATCCTTTCTTGTTTTCGTTTTTACATTGATATGTGACTTATTCTTTTTTTTTTTTTTTTTGGACGAAGATATTTGACTTATTCCTGATAAGCAGCAAGGACATAATTCTCTTTTTATTCAGCTTGCAGAAAAAGAATTGCAGAAAATTAATGCTTTCAAAGCCCCTCGTGAGAAGCTTCTGTGTGTTATGAATTGTTGCAAGGTCATCAACAATTTATTGTTGAATGCATCAATGTCAGAAAATCATGTACTGGCAGGAGCTGATGACTTTCTTCCTGTCCTTATATATGTTATGATCAAGGCAAGCTCTCCTTGGTAATAAGCCATTCTATTAATCATGTCCAGTTGTTAACTATGGTTCCTATGTTTTTCAACTTTTAACATTTTGATGTGATACTATATTTGAAAATTGTGCCTTCACATGCCCGAAATATAAACTTCTCTCTTTTTCTTTAGTTCATTTGTTTGGTCCTGCTGTGTGCGCTAGAATATGGTCTTTTCTTAATATTGCTTGTCTTCTTAGCAACATTAGAATAATGTTTTTCTTACCACATACAAATTGATTAAGTCATTGGATAATATTCTCTTACTGTCCAGGATCATGTAGAGTACTATAGTAAAATTAGTGGCTTATCAACAAATTAATAATTCTTAGTCTGATAGAATCCTTCATGGCTACATCTATATTCGTGTGCCTTAGGTGTTCGCACTTGTTTTGACTTTTGAGTTATTTAATTAAGAATTTGGTGTTTGATGTTGATGAATCATTTCAAGTCTTAGAAGAAATGTCCCCTTAGCTGTAGCTTGATTTCCCTTGTGCTGCATCACAAGTTACTAAGTCTTTTGTCTTTGTACTAACAGGCCAATCCTCCACAGTTGCATTCCAACCTCAAATTCATTCAGTTATATCGAAGGCAGACAAAACTTGTGTCTGAAGCAGCCTATTACCTCACCAATCTTGTCTCAGCCAAAACATTTATTTTTGAGTTAAATGCTAAATCTCTTTCTATCGATGAAATCGAATTTGAAGAGAGCATGCAAGCAGCAAGAATGACCAATAAAGAGACAGAAAAGGAAGCCACGCCCACTTTGGAAGAAAGGACAACCTCGCAAGGCCAGACCGATCCTGGCCCTTCAGCAAGATCACATGATAAAGAAACAAGTGGTAAGTTTCAAACTATATTGTTAATTTTCCTAAAGGTTACCCTTTCTTCAGTCCTTAGTTGTGGTGTTTGAATCCACCAGATAATTTTAATTGGTGTAGGATTACTAAGATAATGCGTTGTGATTGAACATCATCAAATCACAAGCTTATATGGTATAATTTTTTCTTTCCTTTCTATATTACATAGTACAATACATGCAACCAATACCAACCATTGTGAAAGAACCGCATGACTTTAGCCATCGAGTTGTCCCCTTAAAGAGACATAATGTGCAACTTCAATTGTTCTTTCCCTCTCGTTTTTACTTGTTTTTAAGTAATAATTTTTTCTAATATGAACTTTAAATAATAGGAGTTAGGTATGCGGATAGAAGGGGATAAAATTATTTGGTTGTTATGTTCCATCCAACACTATGCAGATAAATGTATCAATCATTAGAAATATTCGTTTGTTATACTTTTGGTTGTTATATTCCATCTAAACATTCTATTGAAAACTACAGGTGCGTCAAATTACCCTTATATGGACAAAGAAGCTGGGGATTTGACAATTGGAGATGTGGAGAGGTTGCTGAGTGTGTACAAACAAGTTGTTACCAAGTATACTGGTCTGTGCACAGCCGTTAAACATCTTTCTCTTTCTAGGACAGAACCCCATGTCACTAACTTAGAAGCTAGAAATGTTTTCTTAAAACAGCCCGAGAAAACAGGTAAGAATTCTGATCAAAGAGTAGGGGAATGAAGAGGTAATTCTGTACCTATTGCATTTTTCAAGGTCAGTAACCAGGACTGAAAATTTTGGTAACACAATAAATATTTGTTTTTTCTTTTTCATTGAGCTATATACAAAGACAAAAAAACTCCTCTCAAAATGAGGCGATGGGGCAAAGTTCGCAAAGAACTCCTAAAACGTGAAAAAATCTGCCCCCTACCAAATGTCATATGTACATAAGGTTAATATTACAATCAAAGTACACTAAATGTCATGTTCATGTTTGATGCAACGCTTGGACTATCAGTTGCAGATGCCTTAGCTCTGCAAGTTGTGTTGGAGAAGGGGACACTAATATTAGCTTCCTTGGCAGGATCATTGGTGTTTTGGCTTTTCTTGCGGTATGAGATTACACATCTCATGCAAACAAACCTTGCAGGGATCGCATCAGAGCTATGAATCCCGGCACACCTTGTGTGCTGCCAAACACCACATGTATCACAAGCCAACATCCTCTCCCCATCATCATCCTTGGCCCCACATGTGCAATCAACGGTCCAGCTTTCAAGTCCTCTCTCCATCCGGAAACGGTTAAGCCCATGTTTTGCAGGGCATCTCCCTTTTAAACGAATCGAGCCACATGTTCCAACCAGAAGTTTCACTGTAAATGAATCATTTATAGAGCCATATTCAAGCAATTCCTCAACTTCAAACCTCTTAAACATGGCATATACTTCCTGGAAGGCCATGGTAGCTTCCCTTTTAAGGTCAGCAACGGTTGCATTCAAGGGCAAGACAATCAGTTCTGGAGGCAGGACCAAATCATCTTTGGCTTCATCTGAAAGCACCACATGACACCAGAGGTGAATGCCACAGGAGCTTTCCGCTGCCATTTTATCAGGCATGTAGTCCTTCACAAATTGCTTGCAATCGAGAAGCTTAGTTGCTGCGTCAATAACACGTTCCCTCATCGCTTGAGGTGTATAGCTTAGCATGGTGTCAGGGTGGATAATGGAATCATATAAAAATTTGAGGTCACAGAGGATTTGCTCTTCCGATGGATAATTCAAATCCTCGGATCCATCAACGTTCCCAATAATCAATGGCTCAAGCCTGTTACCATAATGAGTGTCAGGACTCAAAGCATGTATAAGTTGACAAAAGCAATTGAACCAAACAATGCTGGTCTCTTTACCTGTATTCTACATCAATTGAAGCGGGACTGCATCGGGCCTTAATTACCATACCATTGGCTGCCAACTTCCCTCCCAGGTGTTTAAGGCTGTAATCAAGAAGCTCCGGAGAGGAACTCTTGTACAATGCGGCCCTGAGGGCACGCTTTGACACCCAGCTATCCTCTCCAACACCAACTGCTGCAAGTAGCAGCTTGATCATAGCTTGTTGCACATGTTCGACATCATTGGCCGTCCATGCACATAAAGCATTGGAAGTGTGATGCTGGGGTTTCTTACACGATGTGGGCTTGCGAGATCTATGGATGAGACTCAACATGTATGTAAAAAGATCCTTGATTGTTGGGAGTTGGGTGTCGGATAAAGATTGGTAAAAAGCAATAACAGACTGCATGCGAGTCCGGGGTCTCCTCGGTTGGAATAGAAAAGGGTGCAAAGGCAAGCTGGACAGGGTATCCACTGCTTTGTGGTAAGAATCTTGAGTGAGAGCATAGCTCCCAGCACCAAATTCATAGCCCCAATCTCCATACCAAGAATGGCCATTGATGATTGTGTGCAGCAATCGATACTCCATCCCATACTTCTTCGAAACATCCATCACACTAACTTTCCTGTTCATTGTTCAAGTTCAAAACATGTAATGCAATTCAGTATCACTTCCCATTTATGTCTCGATCAAAAAATAATTATAACAACGAGAATGATTATAATTTTGACAATGACTTGAAGTAAAGGCAAGTAAGGAAGGAATTATAGACCTGACACAGAGGGTTTGACAGAGCCTATCCCACAAATCCAAAATGTGACGGCCAGAGAGAAGGGTGGAGCCTCCTTGTCTGCCGTTGAGGGTTAGAAGGTGGGCAAAGCCGTTGGAGTGAATGACGGCATGGAGAAGATGAGTATTATCATGAAGTTGAAGATACGCCCACTCTTCAACATCATCCGTATCCTCCATTGTCGCACTCATAGAATTGCAACAGTTGTTACTTTTGTTGTTGTTGTTGTATTGTTGTTGCTGCTGCTGGTGCAAGGGAATCTCAGTCTCACAAGTCCCAGCGCCTCTTCTTATTATGAAATGGTATCGTTTTTTGCACACCGGATGCCCACTCCAACCTATTGTTTGTATTTTTGTCAAAGGAAGCAAACGTAAAATTTTTGTTAAAGAAAGCAAACGTAAAACATTATCCAAAGCTCAAAATAAAAATACATATTCTACGAACAAAAACAAAAAAGCGAGTGAGAGTAAAGCAAAGCATCCATCTGAAAGTACGTATATCTACGTCTATGAGAGAGAGAGAGAGAGAGAGAGAGAGAGAGAGAGAGAGAGAGAGAGAGAGAGAGAGAGTGGGTGAGTGGACTCACCAACGACTCGGCACTGGTCGCAGTAGACGGATCGTCTGGAGCGGGTGACGTCCTCCTCTACGACGTCCAAGGGAAGAACGGCGGTCGGGTCGCCCGGATGCCCGACCCGGAGCGAGATCTGTGAGGTGACCAAGGACGGGAACAACGAGGAGGATGGGCACGTGACGTGCGCGTGACGAATGAGGAAGCTGCGGACGCTCTCACGGAAGGGCTGTGGGGGAACGACGTCGCTGTGGGGCTGAGGGAAGGTGAAAAAGTCCGGGAGATCAGCGGTCACCCTCCTCCTGAGCCGCTTAGAAGGTCTCTCGGTCATGACCATAGTAGATCTGGTTTCGTATTTGGTACTGTGTTTAGTTTTGTTACTGATTTGCTGCTGCTTCTGCTTCTGCTGTTGTGTTTTAAATTCAAAACTCTCTCTCAAAACTTCTTCACACACATTCACAAATAAAGAAATAAATAAATAAGAAGAGAGACGAGAGGAGAGGAGAGGGAAATCGGTCGCTAATAATAAATCAGTCTTGCAATCTTTTTATTATAAAGACTATTAGATTAATCTATCTAGATAAACAAGAGGGGGAGGAAGGGAAAGCGCTTCTTGTAAATCTTTCTTCAACTGCTGCGTTTTTGCTTTGCTATTTCTTACTTTTTTTATTTACGAGTCTTATTTATAAGGAGAAGGAGAGAAGGATAGAAGGAGAAATTCTAAAATCCCAAGGTTTCGTATGGCGGTTCCTCATTTTTCTTCGCCTTCTGTTTCCTTTTCTATTCCCACTTTCCCACTTTTCTTTTTCTTTTCTTTTCTTTTTAATTCATATTTATAATCGTATTTAATTTCTATGGGAAAACAAAAGTCGGTCTTCGGTCTTCGGTCTTCGGTATTCTTGGACCAATAAACTCTTCTTTGCAAAACCCTTTTGGACCTTTTTGGCCCTACACATGTATTTATCTGACCCCACCACTACCCCGACCCGACCACCCTATACCTATAGCATGATGAGTAATTATTTTGGTTTTATCTCTTGTTTGCTTTTGTTTCTCCGACTCCGAGCTTCTTCTTTCCAATTATTGAGCGACTCAGGATTTATTTTCTGTTTACAGGCAAATCAAAGTTTCATTCACAATACACAAATTTGCTTAAATAAAAACACTTTATCTGTTACTGATTTACTATTAGAGCATCTCCTTCTCCACGCAGATGTTAAATGCAGAATATTAAATTTGAATTTGATGACTTATGTGGTAATTTGGCACTTCGAAACAAATTGAACTCCATCCGAAATGTCAAATATCATATTATTTTATTATGTTTTTAAAAACAATTGGGGCTCATATAATATATAAAGTTTTAAAAGAGAGTAAATGATAATAGGGTACAGACTAAAAAAAATATTAAAATAATATTTGACATCAAGCTTTTTGGTATGTTATTTTTGAAATATCTCTTCTAATCTTCAAATTCATGTAAGACTTGACTACTCGGTTAGAGCAATTTTAACCTTCAGTTTTTGTTATTTCATGTTCATGTGACAATTTAACATATTGATTAAAAATGCTCTCAAGAGTCAAGCCAAGCAGTATTTATTAAAAATAAATAAAAACTAACATAAGAATATTGCAATGCATATCCCTCATATTTATTCCATTATAACATTAGTGTCACTAAAATGTAAAACAAACAAGACAAAAGAGGTACACAAAATCTTTCAAAAAAATTAATAAAGTTGGCGAGGATTTTGTAACTCTATCACTCTCTCTCTATTTTCATCTTTAGTCTCTAGAGTAGACCATATATATATATATATATATATATATAATATTAATAGGTATTGAAATCAAAGATTAATGTTCCAAACAGCACCATTTCCCTCCCCGCACAAGTTATGCACGTCTTTCATCCTTTCCACAGAATCACATATCCCGCTGCACTTCCAATCGAATGACGCCACGCATACATTACCTGCTTCTGCCCTCCTTTCGCATTCTGTACATATATATATTTTTCCACATAACACAAATTCAACTATCGTCACATCACTAACGACATCATTAATCATCCCTTTACTTGAGTAATTCACCATGAGTAACACAAGACACCAATCAAAGTGATATGGTATGGTAGTATTTCATTTGGACATTATTCATCCACACCAAATAAAAAATTGTCGCATCAGTCTATTTATGTCAAAAGTAAAGTAAAGAATACCTGTAGGGGTTCCACAACACATGGAACGGTCGTCCACGTGTTCAACTTCAAGCCCAATTAACCAGGCGCCCAATGATACATCCTCATTGGCATACCTATGCAATATGGGCCTGAAAATGTACAATGCATATGTTATTGTTAATTGCAGCCCAACCAAAGAAATAAAAAGGAAAAACAAAGTGAGTGATTAAAATGTGCTCACAGATTTATGGAGATGTAGGCAGCCAGGTCCTTAGAGATAGCATAGATTTGGCCAGTGGCATGCCTGAAATACTTGTTTCCTTCTTCACCAAATTTCCAATACTCTGGCTCGTGATATTTGACCCCTCTGCACCCACAATTTGTAATATTACATTCTTGTTTTCTTAATTAATCTCATTTAGCTAGATTCTAATTCTTTGGAAGGAAGAGAAGAAGAAGTGAAAAATATTCTCACTTGTGAAAAAGAACTGGGCCCGACTTCATGCAGCCAATATAAATTCTGGGTTTGGACCGGTGGCTTGCAAGTGCACTCACTAGCATTCCTGCACCAAATCAAAGTTCAAACCCAATTAATATTCTTTTGAATTTGTTGACTGAATTTAGTTGTAGGCGTGTAGCTAGCAAAAGTATTTACATACCGAGATTAACATGGACATCATCGTCGACCTTAACATAAAAGTCAGCATCCCAAATGGAGATGGCAGTGGAGAAATACAAGCGGGTCTTGGTGGAGAGCTCGTGGTAGCCCTCCACGTGGTTGAGCCTAAGGAAGTCCTTGTGCTCTGCCTCTTCTGCTTCAATTGCTCTATCAAGCATGCCCCCCGGCTTGGCACTCTGCCCTATCACGAACCTTATAACTATCCCTTTCTCCTCCTCCAGCTTCTTTAGCTCACCTCCTGCACCCACCGCATATATAAATTATAAATCCATTCCATTAACATTGATATGTTCTTTCTTTGGAAATTTATAACAACCACCTTTAGGCATCCAGGTTTCTCGAACTGTTTTTCGTCGTTTCTTGCTGCTAAAAGCTGTGTTGATTCCAATGACAACAAAAGCTTTTTGTTTAGGAGGACTGGCTTTGTTTGATGCTCCGTCTAACTTGACTTGTCCATCTAATCTTTGGTTTGCTCTTGCTGCTGCTAATTCCGTTTCCAACCTTGAAATTGTTTTATCCAGTGATCTGTTTTTTCAATATAATTTATAAACAAGAAGAGAAGAGTTAATAAGATTAATCTACTATATATAACGAATGTATGAAGAGAGAGAGAGAGAGAGAGAGAGAGAGAGAGAGAGAGAGAGAGAGAGAGAGAGAGAGAGAGAGAAATTGTTGTATAGAGTTTACAGGATAGCTTGATGGGTTTTTGTCACCTCCCCCATAATGACATCTTCCGATTTTCCTTCAACCAATTTCTGATTCAAAAAGGGGAAAGAAGAAGAAAATAAATAAGCAAGATGTCACATTGACTCAGTTGAAAAACGAATGAAAAGAAGATGCAGAATCAACTTTCCAATTGATCTATGAAGGATATCGAGATTGCATGTGTTAACTTACACGTGAACTGTCTCATCACATTGAAAAATGAATAACAGCATCTATAACGTATATTGTTGACTATTGATGAGAGTAATAATACTTACCCGCTTGTGATCACAATCTTGTTTGACAGAGGCCTCTAGCTTCTTCAACTGGTTGGAAATGATGGGAAATTGATGAGCTTCTTTGTTCGGATCAGAAGATGGTTGAGTGGTCCATGTCATGCGGCTAGCACAAAACAGTGATCCTGCAAGAAAACTTGCAAGACATAGCACCAACATGGCTCTTCCTGAAACCTGCTTTCCCCTCATGATGATTTTCTTCCTGCCTGAATAGTCACGGTCGTTTTCAAGTCGCCACAGCCGCCCTGCACACAGTATCAAATAACGAAATATTCCCGCAATCAGCTTCTTTCCTGAGATCACCCACCTGTTTCTAATTAGGGCCCTATACAAGAAGGTGATCATATTTTTGGATAACAACACAAAAGGCTTGATCAAGGAGAGATTGAAGAAGAAAAATATATGCAGTTGATCTGAGATGATTAATTAATTGTTTAATCTTATCACATCATCAGTCTAATGCTGTTTAGTTAATTTTAATCTCTGAAATTATGTACGTAGCAATCCTATAGCTATAGGACTAGAACTAGGTTAGGAGCTGGGCATGTTTTGCAATCTTCTTTTGGTCTACACTACTTATAAGTGGCAAATACATTTATCTAAGCTTTCAATCCCCCACAGCCATTAATATTATTACCAAGAAAGGTGGTGTTTCTTCATCTTCAAATACAGCTCATGTGACAAAAAATGGGATGTTGATTTGAAACCTATTAAATTTTTTGACGCAAACTCCCCTACTAGCACCCTCTTTGCTTTTCTCGGCATTAACTTGAACAAGTAAAATTAATGACACGCTCATTCCATACAATCAATCAAATTAATGTCAAACCAGTACAACAATATATCTTAGCCACTAGTTTTCAGGCATAAAAAGATCCAATTGAAACTAGATGGAGGAGAATCCATTAAGTACATCACATGCCATGTATCATTTTGCTAAGCTTATAATCTTTATAATGATCTGCACTAGCTATATTCAACAAAATACATGGGAGTGCAGAAGTCAGCTCAGACAGCTGATTGGTAACCTATATGATATCATCTTCATCTGTTCGTCTTGTAGAATATCTAGCTACATGTAGGACTCTGAGCAAAATTATATGGACCACATGAGTTATTACGTACCTTCGTTAGAAAAAGCAAAAGACTTGCTATAAAATTCAAAAGAAGACAAGAAAAGTTCATTATTACCTTAAGAAAGTATCTGTCGCGAGCGATCGTGAGGGGAAGCACTTAATATGGAAGGATGAGAGAAGTCCTCGACCTTAAATGCATTTTTCTTAATCTGGTATTATATTTCTCTCATGACCAGCGGCCTCTGTAATCCATCTCTTTATTAGAAGGATGACTTTGGATGGTTAGGGTTGGCCGTTTAATCATGTGCTTGTCATGGTTCAACAAATTGTCTGCATTAACATAAGAGAACTTCCTCCATTTTGTTTGGGTGTCCTCAAAAGCACTATATATTTTTTACGTGTGTATTGGGAATTCTCTCCCTAGAACAAGGTATATATAATATAGTACATATATTAAGGTTTTGATATTTTGTTTGCGTGAGTGTGTACAACTAGTGTATATGTATGTGTGAGAAAAGAGAGAAATATAGGTGTAAATAGACAAGTTTAAGAGCACATGTTATATGTTAATTAGCATACAGATTGCAGGACACTCGATATTATTTGAAAGATTAATTTCAAGTTTGGATTGGATTGGGACATGGACCTTATTTTGGGGTGTTTAGATGCCTAATTCAGAGGCTCTATGCTTGCTGCTACTCTTGCCACTTTCTTTTATCGTGGGAATCATACTCAATTCTCTCTCTCTCTCTCTCTCTCTAAACAATTAATGGATACATACAACACGCCTCACAACTGTAATTTTGATTCAGGTTTACCATCTGGCACTACGAAATTCTAGTTGACATGATTGGTAGGTGAAGCATACAATAAACGTGAGATCAAAATCCTTCTCAGCAGGAACCCAAGCATATTATGTTTATGTCATTTCTTCTTCTCCAAAAACCAAGAGAAAAAATAGAAAATTTACTAGGTTGTATGATTTCAACTCTTTTCATTAAGGACTAGTCTCTCTGCACGCATTTTTGTCTGTGCGATATGCTTTTTCTTATCATGCGTAGAGTTGGTAATGAGTCGTATTGTGTCAGGTTTGTGTGTGTTGGGATAATAAACGTGTCAAGAATGCTCAACCCGAACCTAACTCATTTAATAAACATGTTGTGTCAGATTCGGGTCGTCTTAAACAGGTTACCTTGTTAATACTTTGTTTAATAAAAAATGATAGCAACTAGTAACTAATGGAATTCAATTTTGAACAACTCCATCAATTGTTTTTTAGTAGGAGAAACCATAGAGAGAGAGAGAGAGAGAGAGAGAGAGAGAGAGAGAGAGAGAGAGAGAGAGAGATTGATGATAATGATATGAGAGCTTAAAAGGAAAAAAAAAAAAAAATTAGACATGAGATTTTTTGTTTTTTGTTTTGTTTTGTTGATTGGAAAAAGCAAAGAATTTTTCCATGATCACAATAATGTGAGAATTGGTTATGATGCGTAAAGAAACATGTCTGAATTACTAAAATAGTTATGCATATAATTGTTATAAATATAAATATCAAATTATATACATGTGAAATTATATTTCTTTGTCCAAACCCAAAAAAACAAGAAAAGAAATTCTACTTCTTTGAAAAACAACTTGTGGAAACATTATAAATATCAAATGGTGTAGCATATAATCACAAAGTTGTCTGCAATATGGTGGATAAGGTGTTGGAGAGGAATGAAAGTGGCAATCCCTTGTGTGTGTGTGTGTGTGTGTTGAAGTCTCCATTTCCTTTCATTTTTTGGCGGGTTGGCAGATATTACATGGGTTGACACGACATGTTTAATAAACAAACATGTGTTTTAGTCACTACTATAATTTTCCCCTGTCCTGGCAACCCATTGTGGTCGGTAAAAACACCATTACTGACGGAACTTCGTCAGCAATTACTTCCTGACGAGTGCAGCTACGAAAATGAGTATGGTCAGTAAAAGTCCTGTCAATATTACTATTACTGACCAACTTTTGCAACTTATTCGTCAGTAGAGGTGTGTCTCTGACACAAGTCATGAAGTGACCCTAAATTATTACTAACAAAACAAATAGCCACTATTAAGCAAGCTTTTGTCAGGATTATTATTTTAGGACGGAGTACTAGTGGCAAAGATTTGTCAGTATTGTTTTCAACCGAAAAAAAAAATTCAGTCAATTTGCTTCTGAGCTGATGCGCCTTTAGATATCCTTTTCTAAAATGTCTTTTGTTTTCGAATATAATGGACGTTTTTCTTTAATGAAAATTTAATGGATTCTGAAAATGTAATAACAATTATAAATACTCATAGATTGAACCATTCAACCCCCATCCTTATAAATATAAACTACCAATGTCGATTACAATAGCCAAATATTACAAAGTCTGCCTACATCAGTAGAGTTCAAAAACTTTAGGTGCCCTTACTATACAAAAGTATGCAATTCCAAATATTCAACAAATACACTACAAAAGCATGCATACCCCAATAGGGTCCAAAATACAACGTCAGCAACTATATATACCAAAAATGCATAACACTAAGTAATTGCATCTATTCAAGTCCATGAGTACCTTGATCTGATTCTAAAAAGTCTGTCGCACTTGGGTATGCATCCCCCCTCAGCAATCCAGTTAACCCACCAGTAGGAGTAACTGACCTGGCTTGATAAGGCATTTGATGGAACATCTGCGGCGAGTAATACGACATATGGAATGGGTTTGGCAGCTGCTGGTGCAATGGATGATGCGAAGCTGACGAGCGCGATAACATCTGCCTCATTTCCTCAATCTCTTGCTGGTTATGCTTCAACAACTCCTCCATCGCCTTCAATTCAGAACGCCAATGATCCTGGTCATGTTTGTACCTTTCTTGTAACTCTACATACTGTGACTCAAGGTGAACATAGTCGTGCCCTCGCAATCGGTTGGATGACCCTGCTTTCATTTGAATCCAAGGCACCTGATGGGGTTTCACCCCAAGTCCTTCACCACGAACACTATTATTTGTCTCAGGACCCATTGCCTCAACATAAGCCCTTCTTCGCGTCTCTAAATTATCAGGACATTCATCTTCAACCAATTCCTTCAACTTTTCCTGCATTTCAGCCTAACAAAAACGAAATATATATCCTTCTCCATCAAATTATGGTCATCATAGAACTAGCCCAATAAACTCTACAATGATGAAATGCATTATGTAATAAAAATTTAGGCCAATTAGTCTTCTGGACCTCTACTGCTTTGTTCTTCATATGCTTAAACAAATAAAAGAACATAAAGAATGGTGAACAAGAAAAAAAAACTACCTCCAAACAACTTTCCATATGCTTTAAAAAAAAAAAAAAAAAAGTCAACCAAAACAAAATAAGAGAAACATCCTGGATTATGGCTAACAATTCCTCATGAAAATGAACTTATATATAATTATTCCAATATATAGTCCATATGCTTACATATTTCTGCTCAGCCACCAAGTTAACCCATGATCGATCTTCGTCACGCCGTGTATGCTTATCTTGGAAAAACCAAATAGGATCGGGGTCTTCACCATGTTTCTTATTCTTAGCATGCAATCAATAAAATAAAATAAGATAATCAATTAGCTAACACAACCTCATATGCTCAATATTTAAATATAGTAAAGAGTAAACATTCAAGTGCATCATCAAAACTTACATATTGTGCTTTGCTGCGAGCATAAGACTTTGTCCCAGATGTGTGATTTAATGTTTGTTTACTCCGATTTTCAGCATTTCTTTTAGCTTGCTCCTTTTATTAGCAAAAACAAAACATACTTAATCATTGCACATATTATATATACTGAATGTTGTGTAATAATACGTACTGCAATCTCATCTTTTTCCCAATGTTCAACCAACACCCTCCATTGATCTGGGTCTACACGATGGGACTAATTCACTGTATGCGATTGACAATGTAGACATCGAGATGCTCTGTCCCGACTCACCCCCTATGGAAAGGGGAACTGAAGAGCAGGTAAACGGAGAGGATGAAGCAGAGGTGGACACAGTAGACGAGATGATGACACATGTCATGGTACAGGCAGATGGAGTTGATGAAGGCGTAGCTGGTCAGGTGGATGCCGAAGAGGCTGCAGCTTAAAAGTCTTCTGCTGGCGTCTCAAAGTAGATGAAGACTCTTTTTTGTTTCTTTTCAGCTTTTGTAGTTTGCTTTTTTGTTTAGAATAACTGGTCTTATTTGACCATCTTCTTTTTGTTGAACTTGGCAGGTTGGTCTGTTTGTTATGGAAATTTCAGTTACATTTTCCAACTTTAATTTGCATATTTAACTTGTGAACTGCTTGAGTAACCAGCCTATGGTTTGATTGCACGTCCTCCTTGTGAGTACCAGGGTCCTCCTTGAAGGACTCTGGGCATGCACTGCATATCCCATAGGATGATTCCCCTTAGGAAGTTGGCGAGCATTAGGGTCCCCTTTGAGGGACTCCGGGTGTGTTATGCACATCCCGTAGAATGATTCCCCTTAGGAAGTTGGCGAGCACCAGGGTCCCCCTTGAGGGACTCCGGGTGTGTTCTGCACATCCCGTAGGATGCCTTAGTCGTCGCCCTGCGTCTCCCGTAGGACGCTGCTTATGGGCAACTACATGATTATCCTGCCTCCCTTAGGAAACGGTTAGGAACCTGGATATTTCCCGCAAGAAGCATGGAGACCTCCTTTTAAGAAATTCTTGGCGCACCTTGCGTCTCCCTTAGGACGCTTTTTTAGCGGGCTGCGTCTCCAAATGGATGTTTTTAGTCGTCACCCTGCGTCTACCTTAGGACACTCATTATGGGCAACTGTGTGACTATCCTGCCTCCCTTAGGAAAAGGATAGGAACCTGAATATTTCCCGCAGGAAGCATGGCGACCCCCTTTTAAGAAACTCCTGGCGCACCCTGCGTCTCCCTTAGGACGCTTTTTTAGCTGGCTGCGTCTCCAAACGGACACTTTTAGTCATCGCCCTGCGTCTCCTTAGGACGCTCTTTATGGGCAACTGTGTGATTATCCTGCCTCCCTTAGAAAACGGATAGGAATCTGAATATCTCCCTTAGGAAATTCCTGGCGCACCCTGCGTCTCCCGAAGGACGCTTTTTTAGCGGGCTGCGTCTCCAAATGGAAGCTTTTAGTCGTCGCCTTGCATCTCCCTTAGGACGCTCTTTATGGGCAACTGTGTGACTATCCTGCCTCCCTTAAGAAACAAATAGGAACCTAGACATCTCCCTTAGGAAATTCTTGGCGTACCCTGCATCTCTCGAAGGACGCTGCTTATGGGCAAATGTTGTGTTTCGTGGGTAGATAAGACATTTTGAAATGATAAACTGAACTTATATTGATATTCATAAGATTACAGTCCTTTATTCGAAAATGGAGATAACTTGGTACAAAAACTTAGAACTTCTAGCAGTCAGGAGGAAGGCCTACGGATAATACTTTCGAAGATGGTGAGCATTCCATTGTCGTGGTATTTCCTTCCCCTCCGTAGTGTAGAGTGTGTAGCTTCCTCTGCCCCCGGACCGGCTGATCACCTAAGGGCCCTCCCAGTTAGGATTCATCTTTTTTGACCCTTGCCTTAGTGCAATAATGAAAGCCTTTCTTAGCACGAGGTCGTTTAGTTGAAATCGTCTGACCTTAGCTCTTTTGTCGTGGTAAGACTTCAACTTCTGCTGATAGGAGGTGATCCGGATAACGGTTTTCTCACGCTCGCCCTCAAGTAAGTCGAGGTTGAGCCTCATCTGCTTGGAGTTTTGATCAACACTGCCCACTTCCAGACTTATGGAGGGGACAGTGATGTGAGGTGGTATGATCGCTTTTGTTCCATAGGCGAGGAAGAATGGGGTTTCACCAGTCGATCTTCATTTAGGGGTACGATAAGCCCATAGTACTCCGGGGAGTTCATCCACCCATTTTCCTTCGGCGCCTTCCAGCCTTTTCTTCAAGCAGTCCAATATGACTTTGTTAGATGCCTCGGCTTGTCCATTTCCTTGTGGATACCTCGGGGTAGACAAGTGTTGCTTGATCTTGTATTTCGCAAAAAAGGCGGTGATCTGCTTGCCAATGAACTGTGAGCCATTGTCGGTAACCAGCGACTGTGGGCAGCCAAACCGGCATATGATGTTTCTCCAGATGAATCGCTCCACATCGGCTTCTTTAGTAGAGGATAGAGCTTCGGCCTCGATCCATTTAGTAAAGTAGTCGGTGGCGACGATCATCATTTCTTTCTTGGCGGGCGCTGGTGGCAGGGGACCCACTAGGTCGATGGCCCATTGCATAAACGGCCATGGACTGTTTTGCGGATGATAGACTTCGGCAGGCAAGTTAGGGATTGGCTTGTATCGCTGACAGCGATCACACTTCTTGACATATTCAGCAGAGCCGTTACGCATGGTAGGCCAGAAGTAGCCTATGTTTAGAGCTTTCTAGGCGAGCGATCTGCCCCTAGAGTGGTTGCCACACTCGCCGTCGTGAATTTTGCAGAGAACCTCAAGTGTCTGAGGGTACTTTATGCAGGTGAGATGAGGGCCGGAGTATGATCTGCGGATGAGCTTGTTGTCGTGCATGTAGTATCTCGCGACCTTCTGCTGGACCTTTCTAGCTTCGGACTTGTCCGTTGGCAGGTTTCCATTTGTCAAATAGTCGATGATGGGGTCTTGCCAACTAGGGTCCTCGTCAATCTGCATGGTATCGATTAGCTCTATTTCTTCTATGCTTGGTCGGTCAAGGTGTTCGACCGGGATGGAGCGTCTGAACTGGGTATCCAGCGCTGATCCTAGGCTTGCCAGTGCGTCTGCATGAGCGTTCTCTGCCCTGGGCACTTGTTGGATGGTGAAGGTGGGAAATGCCTTCAACAGCTCTTGGACTTTGTCAAGGTATAGGATCATCCTTGGGTGCTTCGCCATGTATTCACCTGAGGCTTGATTCGTGATCAATTGTGAGTCAGAGTAGATGGCTAGCTTTTTGATTGCGAGCTCTTTTGCCAAGCGTAGGCCGGCGAGCAATGCCTCGTATTCTGCCTCGTTGTTCGAGGCCGGGAAGCCAAGCGTAATAGCTTGCTCCAACAGGGTTCCATCCGGGGTGGTGATGACGACCCCTGCTCCAGCTCCTTTTTGGTTCGACGCTTCGTCTACGCGCAACTGCCACATGTCTCTAGGTTGGCTAGGTTCTGCGGAGGTCCCGTCTGCTTTTGAACTTTCCTTCTTTTGGTTGACCAACTTCTCTTTTTCGGCCGATGGGGTGAATTCTGCTACGAAGTCTGCTAAAGCCTGGGCTTTTATTGCAGTTTTTGGCCGGTAGAGGAGGTCATATTGGCTTAGCTCTATAGCCCACTTCATGAGTCGCTGAGAAGCATCAGGGCTGTGGAGGATTGATCTCAAAGGAAAGTCGGTCATGACGATGACTCGATGAGCTTGGTAGTAGGGTCGCAGCTTTCTGGCAGAAACTACAAGAGCCAAAATAAGTTTCTCCAATTTTGGGTAGCGAGTCTCTGCATCGAGGAGAGCTTTTGACGTGTAGAATACCGGATGTTGGGCCCCCAGCTCTTCTCGGATGAGAGCTGAACTGATAGCTGAGTTGGACACTGCCAAGTATACGAACAAGTCCTCACCAGGGACTGGCTTTGAGAGCATGGGAGGTGAGGTGAGGTAAGTCTTCAGATTTTGGAAAGCCACTTCGCACTCCTCATCCCATTTGTCTCTTTGTCCTTTCTTCAAAGCTTTGAAGAATGGTCTGCACTTGTCGGTTGATCTCGAGAGGAATCGGTTGAGGGCCGCTGCTCTGCCCGTCAGACTTTGTATTTCTTTCACCGTGGAGGGCGATTTCATCTCGAGAATGGCTTTGATTTGACGTGGGTGTGCCTCGATACCTCGTTGCGTGACTAGGTATCCCAAGAATCGGCCGGAGGATACACCAAACGTGCATTTACTTGGATTCAACTTCATGCGATATTGGCGGAGCAAGCTAAATGACTCGGCAAGATTTCCAATGTGATCTGCACGTTTTGGGGCTTTGACCAGCATGTCATCCACGTAGACCTCCATAGTTTTGCCGATCTGCTCCTTGAAGATTTTATTTACGAGCCTTTGATAGGTTGCTCCGGCGTTCTTCAGCCCAAAGGGCATGACCTTGTAGCAGTAGGTCCCTCTTTCGATGATGAAAGAAGTTTTCGCCTTGTCATCCTCGTGCATCATGATTTGG
>NC_047657.1:91003-141901 GCF_902201215.1 Prunus dulcis | reverse complement strand
AAAGTAATGCTACACTTACTATATTTTTATCCCACATTTCTATACCATATGATATGACATGTCCATATCATATGCCACATTAATTAAATCATTTAAGTGTATTTTAATATAAAAAAAAGTTTAATTAACAGTTTTTTTTAAGTGTTAATAAATCATAAAAGAAAAGAAAATATTAAATAATTTTAATTGATGTGACTGTTCACCTCATTTGTCACATAAGGTAGTATAGAAATGTGATATAGAAATGTAGTAAGAGTAGAATTATTCAAAAATAAAGATGATTATTGATGGCAAAGAAAAACTCGGTGCCATTAGAAGGGGTTTCGAGAGAGACAGAGAGTTTCCTAAGGGAGGAGATGCTGTGCCGTAGCAATACTAAAATTTCTTCAGCTCTAGGCCTAGGGTGGTGGTTTTTCGAGCGGGAAAGTTGCAACTGAAATGAACTTGATAACTGAAAAAAAAAAGAAAAAAGGTTATACTTAAATGGGCACGGCCTGATTATTTTGCAGCCCATTTGAATAACATGGACGATCAGGCTCATAAATGGTTTCAGAACCCATGTGGGTAATGTGATTCTGTGGACACTCAAAAGTAATCTTTGTTTTACCCTATTTCGCTGTGAATGAAAGGTTGATGCATTGATATGCTTTTTGTTATAACGAAGACAAGCTGCTCGAAGAAATGCCTCAAAGAGTTTGAGGATGAAAGCGCTTCTGAAATATTTCGCTGTGAATGAAAGGTTGATGCATATTCTTGTTATGACGAAGACAAGCTGCTCGAAGAAATGCCTCAAAGAGTTTAAGGCACGTAGCCAGCTGATTATATTTTTCCACCCTGACAAAGAAAAGTTCTTGGATTCTCCATTGGTCAGTAATGTGTTAGTTAAGCTAGCTAGGCGTCCCTGTTAATGAATTACCTGAGTACTTAAGAATACCTCCACCCATTTGCCATTTGTCATGACAAGGGAGGGCTAGGGCAGCTACTATTCACGTGAATAGTGGTTGCCTTTGCAAAAAACCATTTCTGTTTCTACCCGTTGCCATGGCAAAGAGCAATTACTATTCATTTTTTTGTTTTTTTCACAAATTTTTTTACCTCAATAATTAATTTGGATAATATTTTTGGATAAGATTTTCGAGTTCCTACATGTCAATACTATTCATATCTCATAATCGGATAAAATTTTCAGTTTCAAATTTCAGATAAATTTTTTTTAAAAATGGCTGGTATTTATAGAAAAAAATTTCTGAATTTTTTTCAGTTTTTTATTGCAAAAAAATTAGCTGACGTTGGATTAGAGGAAAAAATCCAATCGAAGAGCCCAGACGATGCCACGTGGCAACAGAAAAAAAAATTTCAAATGAGTGGGCTGACGCCAGCGATGACATCAGCCCAAAACTCGGGCTCACGCTCAGGTTGAACTCCCCCTCGAACCAGCCCAGGCTCGTGGCCCCCACTTTATGCCAGGGCAAGCCTTTGCTACTGAAAACGTGATTTGGGCTCAAAACGCCCCCAGCCCGCCCCCTGACTTCTCCGGAACTGCTCTAAGTGTAAATAGAACATGAAATGTCTTTGAATGCTTTGGAAATCGAAACTTTATTAGGAAAATGCTTATATATATATATATGTATATATGTATGTATGTATCATTTATGTGGAATATTAATTTAGAGTATAACGGGACAGGAAAAAAAGTCAGTTGGTCACAGTTATTGGAGTCAAATACGAATCACCAGTTGCATATCGGTAAACCCCTAGGCTGAATCTGAATCAGCAGTTGGTAATCACTGCTAAGCTATCAATATCATCAGAGCGATGATGATCTACTTGCTTAACCCATGATTTACTCATAACATTTGGAGAGGGGTAAGCAGTAAGGAAGCATGGGGGACAAGTTTGCTGGTAAAGATGGCTGCTCATGGGGACCCTTAGAGTCTTTAATGAAACATAAAAAGTTAAAATCATGTTGAAATACCACACTCCGACTCTCAAAGCCAGTAGTGGTAGGAAGATAATAATGCATTTCTAACACAAGACATGTATGAGACATGTTTCATTCTTAAGGTGAAAGTGATAGAGAAAGAGACGAGCACAGCAAACACATTATCCCTAGGACCCCAGAAAGAGTCAAAAGTGTTTTCCATTTTTAAGCTTATGAAAATGCTTACAAGTTACAAGCAATAATAATATATACATATCTGACACATCCATCCATGAATATGTATGAGTTACATCACCATAGCTAGATTAGCTTTTCTTTTGTGGAAAAAAAACTCTTCTTTAAACTAACCAAAGCATAAAGCAACAACCCCACCACTTACATCCTACTTTTTCCTCCCAAAAGAAACATTTAGATCCCTCCCTTCCCTTCACATGATCAACAGAAAGAAGCATTGAAGAAAAAGGTGGAGAGAAGTAGGAGGGTTCGTTGAACCTTGTGGTTGATGGATTTAGACCTATCTACCTCACACATTCTTGGCAATGTCAATTCCAAGACTTGGCTGACTCTTTCTAGACTGGTCCGTCTTTTATATATATATATATATATATATATATATTAACAACCTAGCATGCACTAATTAAGGGTATCTATCTAGAGGTACCATTTACTTGAGGAGATTTGCCTTTTAATTTTTTACATATCTAAGAGCACTAATAAGCAAGAGAGGGGTCTAGCTAGGTCAAGAAAAAATTATAAGAGAGATGAAGGGGGTGAGCTTCAAGTTTTAATATTGTGAGCTTCAACATGCTTTGAAGGGTTGAAGTTATTGTTTTCCAAGTCTTTTCCGTAGGACTGTTTTGGTGATGAAGGGAGTGATAAAGACGGGTTGTAAGAATACCAATTAGACCAGAAAAGGTAATTGAAGAAGTTGATGAGGCTGAGGGCAGCAAGCAACCAATAGAAACGGTCTAGCCTATCCCTGTTGAGATCATTGTCACTAAGCCAGCCTCCCCTTGAAGAAGTTGAGGTGAGCTTGTTCACCACAGAAACAAGGATTGAGCTCAAATAGAAGCCAAATGAGTATGAGCAGTATGTCATGGCAGTTAGAAAGGATTGCATCCCCTCCAATGACTGCTTGTAGAAGAACTCTATAAGTCCCACTGCGGTGAACATCTCCGACAGGCCAAAGATGAGAAACTGGGGAGCAATCCAAAAGATAGAAAGCGGTTCGTTCGAAGACAAGGCCAAGTTTCTTCTCTTTTGTTCAATCAGTGCAGCCGAGACCATGGAAAACGTAGCAATAAAGAGGCCAGTGCCAACTCTTTGCAAAGGCGAGATCCCAGAGTCCCTTCCAGTGAGTTTTCGAGCAGCAGGTACAAAGACAATTTCATAGAGAGGGACAACAAATATGAGCATAATGTAAGGGATGGCTTGAAGAGAAGCTGGGGGAATTTTGAAGCCTCTTGTGATCCTAGTGTTCATGGCAGTTGCTTGCTGGACTGAGAATGTCTGGAGTTGAGCTAAAATGGTGTTGAAGATGATAGTACAAGCAAAAATGGGCACCACAGAGATGATTATTTTGACTTGCTCCACCTGAGCCACGGTGCATAATCTCCAGGGACTTTCGTTCCTCTGAGTTCCATCTTCAATTTTGATGCATGCCTTGTCTAGGAATCTGCAGTTTGAGTAACCACAGTGAGTTAAGTACTCACTAGATAGAATAGAACCCATAAAATTAAGAAAAACAAACTTTTCCTATCAAAAGTGTGATAATGCTAATACATGTGCATTCACATGTAAAGAAGTTCACACTAACATTGACATTTCAAATTCAAACCTTTTTCTCCTTGATTAATGCAGAGGGCACAAAATTAATATCAGATTCTGAGACAAAAAGAAAAGAATCCAACTCTAGTTTCATTCGTTGCTTTTAAATCATGCAAGCAAAGCAAACCCACCTGAACTTTTCAGTATGGAGGAGAGGGCTGATGTTAGGCGACATTGGAACGAAGAGGTGGTTTGGCACATTGTTTTGGTTTCCATGAAGCATTTCTGTATTGGAAGGACAGATTTGCTTTCTCTTTGTAAACGCAGCAACAAAGACCTGATGATCAACAGAAACATGAATAAATTAATTGAAGGATCGGAAAGAGACATTGATCATGCGCACTTTGATAATTATTTTAAGTATGGTCGGTCGGGGTAATTTCATAGGGGTGGGGTGCCAGCAATAACTAAAATATATAACAGCAAATTGAGCTACAAGAAAGTCTCTTAAACATTACAGAAACACACACCAAACACACTCATAAACCAAACGAGAAAAAGAACTTCCCTTACTGGAGTTGGATTAGCTTATAACTGACAAAAAGGCTAGCATATAGCTAAAGGCTCCTCAATTTCCAAAGGCAAAAAGTAGAAAAAAGGAAAAAGGCATTTGTAATAAAACTGTGTAGATAAAGAAATTAAAGGAGAAAGGCAAGTGAAAGCTTACCTGAGCAATTGGAGTGAAAATACTTCCGCGAGGGGGCTTGTTCCTGTAGAGAGGTGTACCGAAAGTCAAGCAAATTAATCCCATTGCCATGGCAGCTGCAGACACTCCAAAGCCAACATCCATTCCAGAGTGTGTTTGGACCCAAACAAGAACGGTCAATGCAATAAGTTCTCCGATGCAGAAGGCGAAGTAGGCACAATTGAAGTAAGAAGATAACTTCTTGGATTGCTTGGAATCATCCCTCCTGAATTGGTCAGCCCCATGAGAGATTATGTTTGGTTTTAGACAACCACTTCCTAAGGCCACCAGATATATTGCAGCAAAGAATATCAGAGCCTTGTACCCCTTTGCCTCAGGACAGTACTCATGGGACATAATCTTGCAAGGGGGTGGCCTTAATTCTGGGAGATGGGCTTGAACACAGAGTAATATAAAACCCTGCAAGCAATTTTACACCAAAAATTATTGCTAGGGAAATATAAAAAAATAAAAAATAAAAAATAAAAATCTAATTCTCATAATTATACTATTATTTCACACAGAATATGCCTTTTCCTCTTTGGGCTGCAAAACAATGGGCTGTTGTGTTGCTAGAAACCGTCATGTAAAACATACATCTCTTTTGTTGTGTATAGCAAATGAAATGACAAGAATCAGCCACTTTTGAAACTTTATTTAGTGTTACAGTAAGATTAGTTTTCAGAATTTAATAAGATAAACTTAGATTTCAGGAGAGACAGCGAATCTTGAATATGCAAATTGCAAGATAGTGCTTGAAATCATGATGATCAAAGATTGCGAGCAGTAAAAGCAAAAAAGAAAAAAATTCGACTTACAGACAACTCTACAAAGCCAAAGATGATCATGGTCCAGAAGCTCCCAAGATAGGAATCTGAGAGGTACCCACCAAAGAGGGAGAGGAGGAAGACTGTCCCTATAAAGTTTGTGACAATATTCGCAGACTTTGACAGTGAAAAGTGCATCTCATTTAATACATAGGTAATCAGATTGTTCCCAACAGCAGCTATTGCCATCATCTCAAAACCTTGGAGACCTGCATAAATATATAATATATATATATAAATATAAATATATCATCCACCAACAATATAGAACATGTGTTATTTTATCATCTCTCTTTCTGTTATAAACCAGCAAGAATGCATGAGGTTTAGGGAACTCATTGTTGATTGCATCCATCCGTTAAGTTCATGTATTACCATATTCACAGTTGATATATAGTAACAAATAGTAGTACATACATACTTAATGCGAAGAGGTGAGCAAAATAAGATATGCATTCAAGATCATATGAATATGGTGCAAAATATGAAATAAACAAACATGAGAGAGAGAGAGAGAGAGAGAGAGAGAGAGAGAGAGAGAGAGAGAGAGAGAGAGAGAAGAAAGAGACCAAGGACAAAAACAGCGGCCTTCATTCCACCGTGCTTGGTAGGCTTGCAGTGTCTGCCTCTCCAATCAACAGACATATCCTCCACCACAGCCTCAGCCTCAGACATGGAATCTCCTCTCAATTTCATTTTTGTCTCGTCAACTTTCTGTATCTCTTCTCTATAGACTGACTATACACTCTCCCTTCCTCTCTTTGTGTTATATGTATGTATATTTTTGCTGACTTAATGGAAGTAGCTAGCTAGCTATATGTTTTTGTGAAATCAGAGGCCTTCACTTGCTTGCTTAAAACTTGTTTTGTGATTTTGAGACGAGCTCTAACAAGTGGGTTGGCCTCTCCTCATATTTATAGTGTCCATCAACCTACATTTCCTCGGGGCCGATCTTTTGGGTAGAGTAATTCGAATTTGGAGTCCTCGTGAAGTTGACTCGGCAGTAGTGGCATGCCCCATTTTGCTCAAAACTAAGTCAGCCCCCACAATCATATCATCTAATCACTTTCACTTGGTATATATGTATACATAAATTAATTTTATATAATCCAAGGCTACTCTTCCTCCTAATAAACCATCTACCGCCACGGCCACCACCACCATATATATAAGATGAGATCAGATTTGTGGCTCCGGGTACCATGGGCCGTAGTTTTCGGCAACACTAGTCACTCGTGAATCATGATCAATTGGTCATGGTCATTCTTCTCTCTCTAGTGGGCTGCCCCCTACCTAGTCATACACAGTGGACCATTACTTCCATTACTGCTATTATGCTCTCTCTCTCTCTAGTCCCTTCATTCATCATGGTTCAACAATACTATACTCCCTCTACTTTCCTTTTCTTGTTTTTTCTTGTTGCTAGTTAATTTTTGAATCAATCAAACACTGTCGCGTCTTTTTGCTGAATCAAATTTGGTCTCTAACAATATTCTACTACTTTATGCTTATGTGAAATAGTTTCATTTCTTAGTTATAATTTCAATATATATTCATCATGGTGAATTTTTTAACAAATCTGTTTTCAAAAGAATCAGACATGTGCCAAAGCTTATCTAGATATGATCGGCAGGATACTTGACGGAGATCACCACACCCGACATGTCAAACACTTTTGGTATCAAGAAAAAGGCTGTGTCCTCCCTCTATGTGGTCTTGTGATTCATCTCATCTAGACAAAGTGACAGGCATAGTCAAAGTTATTAGAGTCATCCTGCAAACTTTATGGTCAAGCTTATCTGATATCTAGACTAGATATGGATCTATGTCTATGGTAGCAGAGAAGCCATTAACCATTTGCCTATAGAGCCAGTCTATAGTATATATATATATATATGTGTGTGACCCTTTTCAAATTGCAGAAGCACTAAGGCACTGATTAAGATAATTAGGTATATATAAGATATGGTGCAGGAGGAAAGTGATGGGCCTTTTGCTGTATCCATCCATCCATCTTTTATGCTCGTCAAAGGCAGTGATGTCTCATGTCCCTAAAATGAGTACCAACTGTATTCCAAACGCTGGGCTCTCTCCTGCACTTTTAGCCAAAAGTCACTTAAAAACGTGGCAGAGAATTGTTGTTAAGGAAAGAGCTTCATTGACTTCCTCCGACTCTTGTGTATAGTTTAATACTACTAAAATATACAAAGTAATATTGAAGGAATGAGGAATCGAATATAAGATCTGCATAACAGTTTATGTTAGAGGAAGGAAGGGATGAGCTTGGTGTGGTTTGCATGATGAGTTTTGGAAATTAATAGATAGTGCCACATATTGGTAGGTTGTCACAGCTTTACTTTATGCTTAAAACAGTATTTTCTAGTTAACCAATTGAATCAAGGTCTAAATGTTGTTAATTACTTTCTATTTTTTTTATTGTTAGCGCTGATTCCATTTAGGGAAAGCATGTAGCAGATGTTAAACGGGCATTGAACCATGTACCAAATGCATTCAAAATTCAGACCATGTGTCTAACGGGCGATTTTAATTCCTTCACGAAAATTCTAATCATTTAATATTTGTATATGCACCCACCCTAAGGTTTCGGGTGGTGGTTTGAGAAACTGTTGATGTGACGGTGCCGGCGAGATCTGGGTTGCCGGAGTGAGTTTGCTTTGGGGCAAGTCTGGGGGGCTGCTGTACGACGATGATGGGGATGGGTTGGCGATGGGAGAGGAAGGCAGAGGGGGAGAGAGAGAGAGAGTGGGGATTTTTAAATTTTTAAAGATTTTCACACATCTGCATCAAAGTGGGTACCACACTTGCTACATCATCAATTTAACAGAAAATTTAATGGTGAAATTGATGGATTACGTAATCTGGTTAAATTTAAAAACGTTGGGTATAAAATTGATGAAATTGAAATTTCAGAGCTCATTTCAATACGGCATGAAGTAAAATGTAGTTAGTCCTTTTTTTTCCTTTCTTTTTTAAAGATTTATATAAGAGCAATGTCTCTAACCAAGATACTCACTGGAAAGGACATAGATGTCCTTTGTTAAAAAAAAAAAAAAAAACTAAAAACTAAAAACAAACAGGAGTATCCTTTCTCACGTTATCGTATAATATCCTTGTAAAAAATCAATCAAAGTTGTAAGGATGTTAAAGAGTTTATCGGGAATTAGGCTATATCTCAATTGTCAATTAAGCGGCAATTATTATCACTTAATTGCAATGCGAAGATAAGATGCTCATTTTTTATTGGATGTGCAACGACATCATTTTAATAAATAAAAAAATATAAGCACAAAAAGAAACATAAGTAGAGGACGGACGTTGTCTTGTTACATCAAAATATTGTGAGTCCAACGAACGGATTAGAACTTAGATGTTTTTTTTTTTTTTCTTATCGTAATCAATTTAAATTCATTTAAACCCCAAAAAAAAGAAAGCGAACAAACAGAGAAAACAAGGGTCGAAAAAACTAGGAACAAACAAAACACCACAAATAAAGGGAAGATTAAACTAAAACCAGTATAATCTTATTATATTAATCTCCTCCATCATAAATTCGAAACAAAATACAACATAAAACTACTGTCACCACAAAGGGGAGAATGGCAACATCATGGCCACAAAGATCTTGTGGTATATAGATAGGGCAATTATAGTGGGAGAGTGCGTGGATTGTGTCACAACAGTTGGGGTTGAAATTCATGATCCTAAGCTAGCCAATTAGAAGATACTCGGCAATTGGTATCAAAGATATGGAGGGAACAATTGTATATATATAATATGAGTTGGTTGTTTGCCGGACACAAGACTCATAGATGAAAAATGAAAGTGGCAAACATTGAATTTCTGGTGTACCCGTAAACATCGGCTTTGGCGGCCCTTAAACTCGCAATTGTGATTTGACAACAAGTAGCCAGCTAGGAATCATATATTACATAACAAAACTGTTAACGAAAGTGAAAATAGAGAGAGAATTAAGAAGAAGATGAACCTTTCTGTATTATTTCTCAAATTACACTATAATACAGAGAGTTAATTTTTATAAGGCTCTAACTGATTACAACAGCTTATTAACTAATTCTAACATCAGTCAATAACTAAGTGACACTTGTCACAATCCTAGCTCTACATACTCTAACATCCCCCTGCAAGATCGTTGGTGGAGAATCCAACCATGAGCTTGGAACAATGCTTAAACCAAAGAAGCAGAAAAAGCTTTGAATGTTGCTATAGTTGAAGCAGAGCAGATTTTTTTTTTTTTTTTTTTCCTGTTGTGTTTGGAGCACCAATCTAAAGCTTGAGAAATAAGAGTACTCATGTGAAGCATAATGCAGCAAAGTTGGCCAAATTGACACATGAAAAAAAAATAAAAAAAGAAAAAAAAAAGTACCAACTCCAGGCCATAATTTTTCCTCCAATGAAGACATGCTAAATCTTCCACTAATCCAAAGAGAGTAGAGGAACCACAGACAACTCAAATACACCCCATCAAAACTTTGGCAACTGATTAACAAGTAATATTAGAGGCATAATACATGCTCCATCAACTCTTCCAGTCAACGAATTTCGCAACCTTATTGACAACAAATGATTAACTGTGTGCCTATGAGATTTACCAACTGATTCACTGTATAAACCATCAAGTATCCCAAATCTGCCAAATAATTGCATCCTCAATAAGCAAGTCAAATCAATTATGTAATCAGACCCCCACATATAGAAAGAGATAGAATAAGAGAAGAGGGAAATTCTTTGTTCCCTGAAAATTTAAAGAAAGGAGATAGAAAGAAAGAAGAAATGGGAAATCCATTTGTTCCCTAATCAGAGAGATTGTAGAAAGGGCATAAAAAAGAGGAAGAATTGGGAAATTCTGTATACCCTTAGAGATTGTAGAAAGGAGATAGGAAAGAGGAAGAATTGAGAAATTATTTTGTTGCCTTAGATATTGGAGAAAAGAGATAGAAGAGAATGAGAAATGGGAAATTCTTTGTCCCCTGAGATAAGAAGAGTGAGAAGAGAATTGTGACAGAACCATGTAAAGGATTGATTGATTGAAGATTTTCTTGTTCTCCAAATAAGTGGGATTGAAGAGTCAAGAATAGGGGTATTGAGATTTTGGATGCACTAAAAAATTGACAAAGCAAATAACAAATGAACCATCAATATTTGGTCCATGGTGATGTATTCAAGAACAGGAAGGTGATGTTATAGCAAGAACAAGGAGCAGCTACAATAACTATCAAAGGGGGATAGAAAGCTTGAATCTTTGAACATAGTATTTCTCTAATTATTGAAATCAGAGAGATAGATGATGAACAACAGACATACCAAAAGAATATCCATAGGATCCAAATAGCAGGAATGCAACTAATAATCTGAAATCCACCATAGTTGAGGAAATAGAACCTCCATAGGCAGACATGGAATTGAAGTCAGCAAGTCGAATTAATCGCAAATCAATGGAGAGTTACGAGAAGTATATATGAATTTGTAAATCCCCAATTCGAAGGCTTGAAATCAGCAATCTCATATAAAAGCCCCAAAATTGACTAGCAATCGATCAAGAACATTGGAAATTCCCAAAACAGCGACAAAACCCTATTGAGACGTACTCGAATCAAATAGGAGAATGAAAAACCCCAATAACGAGCTGAATAGAAACCCAAACCTTGATTCAGTTTGACGAAATTGAGAATCCAAGAATGATACGGAAGAAGCAGATATTGACGTCACTTTCCATGGAGGCACAGAAAAAAATGTCAAGGCATAGAAAGCGGAAGCAGAAGAACTCATGATTGATCCATGGCTCTTGATACCATGTTAACGAAAGTGAAAATAGAGAGAGAATTAAGAAGAAGATGAACCTTCTGTATTATTTCTCAGATTACACTACAATACAGAGAGTTAAGCTGTATAAGGCTCTAACTGATTACAACAGCTTACTAACTAATTCTAACATCAGTCAATGACTAAGTGACACTTGTCACAATCCTAGCTCCACATACTCTAACAAAAACCCATAACATAACCCTGCCCTTTGTTCATCTATTTTACTATTTCCTTTTCTTTCTTGCTTTTCTTTTCCTCTTTTCTAAATTGACGCAAAAACTGTTTGCTGAATATCCCATTAACAATCCCATTCATCTAGCGATTTGTATTTGATAAGTCCCTTTAGGCCCCATTTGATAGGCTATACTGGACTGGATTGGATATATTACACTTGACTAGTTAGAATATGACTGGATTTAAAGCAGTTGTTTGGTGCAATAAACACCAAGTTGAGATTGTAGGACTGGAACAAAAATAGCAAAATTAAAATAATGAAGATCTCAAGAACAAATCAGATCAGCTCAGCAAGAATCGCAAGGCTCCTCCTTCAAATCAGATCTCAAGTTTGGTCGGATCGACTTGAAGATGCAACGATCTACGTGACGCCGATGAGATAGGAGAGGTTGTGAAACGGCGCTGTCGCGTCGACCTGAAGATATGGCAGAGAGAGAGAGAGAGAGGAGAAGAAAGAAGGCAGCAAACCAAACTAGAGCAAGTCGTGAATCAAAGAAGGAGGCGTGCTTGCAAGACGACTTGACTGGCTTCGAAACCCATGTCTACCGATGGATTCTAGAGCCCTTGCTATTATGGACTGATGTCCAATAACCACATCCAGTCCATGATACATTATAAGCCCACCATACAGTGGCTAGGACCTATGTCCATTTTAATTGACAAAATCTCATCCAGTCCAGCCCGCCAAACAGGGCCTTAGTTGACTGCCTTGAGATTGAACTTTACTGGCGACAGATCAAATACATACGTATTAAATACCAGTTAATCTATTTAAGGAGAAAAATTGTAAAGGTGATGACACTATTTTGCTACCTTTGACCAATAATGCTATCCTACATGGAAGTATTATCACGTGTGTCATGTCGTTATTGGCTAAGATAGAAAAATAGTGATATCCTCATTTTATGGAAGTCTTTCTCCTATTTAAGGGTATTTATCACAAGTGGTCCCTGAATTTTTTAAAAGTCCTTATTTTAATCCTCAGACTCTCAAATCAATTAATATGGTCATTCATCTTTTAGCCTACGCATTAAGTTGGTCAATGATATTGTATTTTGACAAAACTTGTAGCAAAATTGGTCACGTGTCATCACGTGACCAACTTTAAAGGGATATTGAAGTTTTTGCTTAATAAGGACATATTCTCTTTGGTTAGGGTTTATATTTGGGATCCAACAAGGAATACATGAGCTTTACTTTGTGTAATGGGTGGATAGATTGTACCTTGACTTTTCAATTTAACATTTTGGCGAGAGAATTTTACCATCTACAATTGTTCTAGTGATAAGCATTAATCTAATCTTACTTTGTAAATAATCTCCCCTTTTATAAACTTGTGGAAGAAGTATCATATTAATGATAATTAATCAAGTGCAAGAGAACATTACAGCCTCACCATTTACAATTAAGTGCTCGGTTGACATATTGCTTGGAGCCAAACGAATTCATGATTACCCATTTGTTACCTCATGTCAACTATCTCTTGAATTTTGAATGGCGCATTTGACATTCGTAGTCTTGAATTTCAAAACTCCACTTCAATCAATATGCTATGTATATATGCACACATAATTAATTAATTGACAAGAAAAAGAAAATATACAAACTAATTATATAGTCATTGTCAAATATTTTAGACAACCGACCAAGTCACCAAATCTCTCTAAAACTACTTTTATACATACTAATCTAATTCTTTTTAGAAATTAATTTCCTTGATCGTCAAGGAAAGGGGTCAAAAGAGGTAGAATTAAGAGTTAGTGGGGTGAAAAGGAACTAGCTATAGTATAAGTAGGTGGTTGATCACCCTACCCCAAGGGCTTTCATCTTCCATACCTTTTCTTAATTGCATTTTTCTTAGACTTTTTGTAAGCAGAACTAAAGAAAGGTGAATGATATATATATATATATATATGTAGGCCTTTAGACTTTTTGTCAGAAGCATAGAGAGTAAGTATCATTGCATTTTCCTCCCATTGTTGATGTGCTTTAATTAACTATTTAACTATATTAACCCTCTTGCTACTTGCTAGTGATTATTGTTTAGCAACACATAAGGGGTCCCCTTGGATCGCATAGGATACGCCACATGGCATTCTTTTGGACAACCAGCCATCAACATTGTTTGGTTTGTGTCGGCATAAGAAATGCTTGTGAGTGGGAGACAACAAAAGTTCCCTGCTTTACTTCCATCTTCTAATTCGGAAACGGCAAGGGGAAAAGGATGAGCAATTGAGGGGCGTTTAGTATCCTACTAGCAAAGGTGCTCGCGCGATGCTGCGGATTTTAAAACCATCTGAAATATGTATAAAGTTATGAAAATATGTAGCAAGTTTAAGTTACAAAATAAAGACTAATAACATGTTTTATATGTTGCTTGTTATCTTTCAAAATAGAAACATAATAAAGTGGATGAAACAAATTAAATAAGGGAAGAGCAGAAAAGGAGAAGGGGCAAAAAGGGAAGAGTAGAAAAGGTTTAGTGGAGGGTATTTTCGGCAATTCACTGTGCTGAAGAGAAAACAAAACTGAAAACAACATTAAAAAAGAGGGGCATTCTGTCATTGTACTGTGCTTAAGAACAGTGTATGGTGGATTGAGCTTTAGTATATATGACAGGACCCGACCCAATTTCTACTTTGGAATTCGAGCCAAGTCCTGTGCGTGTCCGACACCTGGCGAAGGTCGGGCACAAAAGACCTTTTTACCCTTCTTACTTCAATTTCTCTTTAAAATTCCTTAGACTTCTGCCGAAAATTCGGCAGAGTCTCCCCTGTATTTTTGACTAATCCCAAAATTTTTCACCTGTCAAACAATCTCAAATAATTCCTCCCAACTGCCAGAATGTTTCCAGTAACCAATTTCAACTCTAATCACTAAATTTTCAACTAGATATCAGAGCGTTTTCTAGGTCCTTCAGGGTTGTGAGGATTTCTTACAACATTATACCTGGCTTTGAGGCACGGAAGCTATGAATGGCCCGGTGGTGGATTCCGCATACTTCTACGGCCTGGGGGCGAAAAACAGGTTGAAAATGTGAGTGGACAAAAATAATGTTCTTCAAAACAATTTTATAAGCATAATATCCCCCATGGAAAAAAATAGTTAAATAAAACTGAATACGTACTCTTTTGCATCAAGCATATTCAACTCAAGGCATTCTATATCAGTCATATTCAAGCTCGAAAGTTTCATACAAAACCACTGAAATCAAAGCTTGCATAAAAATGCTGAAATCAAACGTGTATAAAAACTCTGTACTCAAACCTTGCATAACTGAACAAATATAAAGGTATCTATGCCTGAAAAATCAGAAAAGCTGATATAAAATAACTGAAAATCATCATTAAATAAAAGAAACTCAAAATTCTTCGAAAATACCACCAATTTGTACCCCTGTCATATCCGTCAATTCCCTGGCAGGTCTCGGGCGTCACACAGGCTACCCGAGCCGCAAACTGGCCAAATCAGGGGACTATGATCGGCCTGTCCCGCCGGCAGATTCCTTGATGACACCAAGTCAGCTCGAGTCGCTCTGGCAGGATGCAGGGGACCGTAGTCAGCCTGATCCGCAATCCTGGCAGGTCTCGGGGACACAGAGTCAGCCGAGCCGCAATCCTGGCAGGTCTCGGGACACCAAGTCTGCCGAGCCGCAAATCCTGGCACTCACGGTCCGAGCGTCCCCGAAACTCGTGAGGCAAAGTCAAGTGCACTGACTGAACTATAATCAGACTGGATGTCCGTAGACATCGGTCCGACTCTGGGTAATCACCATAAAAAAAAAACGGGTACGAGGTGGTTTTAAAATAAATTCCTTTAAAAAGAAATATCTGAATAATAACTGTAAAACTCAAGTCGTGCTGCGGTCTCAACTGATTCGAAACTCAAACTCTGTTTCTATAACTGGTAAATAAGCAGCACCGACTTATAGAACTATTACTGTAATAATCATGTTCGGAACCATAATAAAACGTACTCAAGATCAAATAAGGAAATTTATTCGAATAAACTCTTTTATATAAAATCAAAATAAAATCACTTATAAAATCTTATTTATGGAAATCCTCTATATAACTCATTTATAAAATAATTTACGAAAGAAAGTCCACTCACAGATGGTCCGAGCGAAATCGACCCTTTGAAGGTTTCTCCTGCTGGTCGGCTGGATCTCTGATGCCTGATTACCCATGAATAATAAATCAGTAAACCGCTGAATAAAAGAATTAAATTAAACACCATGCCCCCGGCTCCTAGAAGTACGTGCCTTTCAATTCAAATTACTCATATGCCCACATTAGCCTTTTTCAAACGCTTGGAACAGTTTTAAAGGGTCCGACGCTCAACTAAGCGATACATTGCCCGATCGGCCGACCCGGGACCCCGTGGGTCCACGATCTCCAATAACCAATCTGGGCTTCCCTGAACGTTCCTTACAGAGAGGGAACCATGTTCTGCGAGTTTGGTCCAAATCGGACGGTCGGATTGGCCAAAATCGCATTATCGCTTAAAATCCAAACCATAGCCCCAGGGTTCGCGATTCCGGAGTATTCGGGACTCCGATTCACAATCCGTCGAATCCTACACGATCCTGACATCGTGTATACCGACCTATCCAAAATTCAGCGCGATCCGACGATTTAACGACACTGCACTCACGGATCGCGCGATATGGAAAATCCGTTCGGGGCTCAAACGGACTCCGAATCGAGATCCGCGAAATCCCACACGCTCGTGACGACACGAGGGTCACAAATCTGCCCAGAATTACATCGGTACCCTCGCCCACGCGCTCCAGCACGCGCGGGCAGCTTTGGGTGTCCAAAGCGATTTCGGGTGGCCGAAAAATCTCGGAACCAAGACTCCAAACTCCTACCCTAGGTAAAACACCCCATTTGGAGTCACTTTTGTTCTTGGACCACCCCCAAAAAGTGATCAGAAATAGTAGTTTCGAAGGGCCGAAATTTCGGCCAAATTTCAAGTCGAAAATAGAACCCCTTAGAGCTAAAATCGGTTGAAGCCCATATACCCATCAGCTAGAACACGAAAAATAGCTCAAAAATCATACCTTACTCGATCGATTTGGTGGAGAAACGAAGGAGAATTTTGAGCTGGAAGTTCGGGTGGCTTCGAAGGAACCTCCGCCGGAAAACATGGTTTTCCGGCCAGCTCAGGGCGGCCCCGGGGTGGAGGTTGGTCAGGTTGTGACGGCGATACGGAGGCGGACCCGATGGTACCCACGGCGGAGATCGGCTCGGCCTGTGGTGGCCGGGCCATCGCTTAGAAGGCGAAGGGTCGCACGGCCCTGTTTCGCGCGAGAGAGAGAGAGAGAGAGAGAGAGAGAGAGAGAGAGAGAGAGAGAGGAAGAGAGAGAAAGTGACGGGGGAGAGAGAGAGAAAGGGGTATAAAAATCTGACTTTTTGGTCAAATTACTGTTTTGCCCTTCGCGGTTTTTAGACCATATCTTCTTCGTTACGGCTCCGATTCGGGTCTACTCCGTGTCTACGAACTCATTTCGCCGCACTCTACGCAGTGGCATAAGCGGAATTCCCAAATTATTTCTCGATTAAAAAGTCAAATTTTCCCCCATTAAAATATGCAAGGGCAATTTGGTCTTTTTGCTAAAAGATATTTTCCTTACTTTTTAGATATTTTTTTTCTTTTTAGATATTTTGTTTTGGGTTCTTACAATATATATAATTTAAATAGGAAATTCAAAAACTTTGATTTTTCTTAAAAATAAGGAGTTTTTAAATATATTTTCAAAAACTTGTTTGGTATGCAACTAGAAAATTCTTTTCAAATCTTAAAAATTTGAGAACTTGTGGGCTGTTAGAAAAAAACTGAAAAAATAGATTTTTTTTATTTTTAATAATTGGGGTGTTTTATTTATTTATTCTTGAGTTTGAGTTTTTAAAAATAGGGCTACCAAACAAGTTTGCTTTGTTTTGGACTCAAATTCTGTTTTTGAGTTTAAAAAGTTGGATTCAAGTTGAATACCAAACAGGGCCTGAGTTTCTCCCGTAACAAATTGAAGATTTGACCTTCTATATTTTTCTTTTCTTTTTGTGTCATCATTATGTAAGTTTTGGGATAGGAAGAGGTTAGGCCAGTTGATTAGAGCAGTGTGTTCTATCTTGTTAGGTTATAAAGCAAGGATTGAAATCGTTCTGTTTTTAGGTTCAATTTCAAGGATTTTTTTATGCATAACTAGCCTTTAATTTAGTGATATTTCTCCAAATATTATAAAAGAGCTTCAAGTTCTAATTGCCTTTGTTAAAAAAAATAAAAAATAAAAATAAAAAGGTAAATAAATAAAATAGCGAGCACCAAAAGGAAAACGCGGATTAAAACCTAACTATACCTTTTGAATTATATATGTAAATAATTTGACAGTTCCAAGGTTGTTAATCTAAGATACCGATTTCACATTTGATGGGCGATGGGTACGAGTTACAACTTACAACACATGAATCTCACGTAACAAGGGATAAAAACATGTGTCTGTCTGTCTGTGGTATGACCTCATTTGATAACATGCAAAGAAGCAATAGAGATAGAGGAACCAGATCCCAGAAAGAAGATAAAAGGCAAAACGGACGACAAAAAGGCAACCCCAAAAGGCATCCAAAAGCACGTTTTATGGCTTTGCAAATTTGGAAATGCTTGCGTTACATGTCATATTTAGCAGTTTCGTGAAAACGGAATGGATACATATATACTCAAGTCACCTCTCTATCCTTTCCCACCTTAATCTGTGTTGTTGAAGTGAGGAGGAATATGGGTGGTAAGAAGAGGATTTGTGATGAAGGGGAAGGGGTGTGGTTGGGCAGTAGTGGGGTGGTGCTGATCATGATGATTTTAGTGGTGCAGTGCTCAACAAGTATTGGGTCAGTGTCAGCAGCAGCGCAGGTTCCGGCAATGTTTATTTTTGGGGACTCATTGATTGATGTTGGCAACAACAACTACCTTAGCTCCCTTGCAAAATCCAATTATTATCCTTATGGCTGCGATTTCAGGGCAGGCCCTTCTGGCAGATTCTCTAATGGAAGAACTGTTGTCGATATGCTTGGTTGGTACCTACAGGCTACACCCTACACACATGTATAATTCATATTAATTCATTCTCTCATGGGTAATTAATTAATTTGCAGGAAATTTGCTGGGTCTTCCATATGTTCCACCCTTTGCAGATCCTAATACAAAAGGAACCAAAATACTTGGGGGAGTAAATTATGCTTCCGCAGCTGCTGGCATACTTGATGAGACAGGCCAACACTTTGTACGAACTTAAATCCTCACTTGTCACATGTTTACACATATATTTGCACATACTTGTGAAATCTATAAACCATTGATTCAATTCATTTTGTTAAAAATATATACGATTTAAATTTATAGTCTGACAATACAGATATTTATCTGGCAATATATACAAGTGTTACATATATATGATGCACACACATGAATGAATTCACAGGGACAGCGGTATAGCCTTAGCCAGCAAGTGCTGAATTTTGAGAGCACTCTGGATCAGTTAAGACCGATGATGAGTGGAGCCAACATGACCCGGTACTTGGCTAAGTCCATAGCAGTTTTGGAGTTTGGAAGCAATGACTACATCAACAACTACCTCTTGCCTTCCCTCTATTCTTCCAGCTACATTTACACTCCTCCTGCCTTTGCCAACCTTCTCCTTAATCGCTATACTCAACAGATTCTGGTACTAGATCTAGACTCCTTGTTTAGTTATTCAAATCTTTTTTTTGTTTTCAACATCTGTCGCTCATTAGATTTGAAATTAATATTGTTATGTTGTAGGCGTTGCACAGTGTAGGATTAAGGAAGTTTGTGCTAGCAGGAATTGGGCCATTGGGGTGCATCCCTAACCAAAGAGCCTTGGCCCAGCCCGGAAGGTGTGTGGATTATGTGAATCAGATCCTTGGTAGCTTCAATGAAGGGCTTAGATCACTGGCCAACCAACTCAACACCAACCATCCTGGAGCCATCTTTGTCTATGCCAATACTTATGCTGCCTTTGGTGACATGCTTAACAATCCTGCCCTTTATGGTAACAACAACTATTTATAATTTTCGTTTTAGTGACATTAAGGATGCATTTAAAAGTATATAATACATGGCATTGGCAATTTGGCATGGCAGGGTTCAGTGTGATTGATAGAGGGTGCTGTGGAATTGGGAGGAACAGAGGGCAGATAACATGTCTTCCATATTCGGTTCCATGCGCAAATAGAAATCAGTACATTTTTTGGGATGCCTACCACCCAACTGAAGCTGCAAATGCCGTCCTTGCTTGGCGGGCTTTTAACGGCTCACCCTCTGATTGCTATCCAATCAACGTCCAACAAATGGCTCTCATCTGATCACCATACTTCTCGTTTTTTATTCTAAACCCTTTGTTTAGATTGATGTTTTCCAATCTAAGATAAGAATCAGATGCCACTTGAGCATCGTTGTTGCTGTCTTATAAGTATGATTTGTTTGAATTGAACCCAAAATTCAATCACTAAGTTCCCATTTCTTTTAAATGAAATTTTCAAGTTCATTTCACCGGTAAATTAGATGAAGATCTAATTATGTTTTACACTTTTAGGTTTTAGGTGAGTTCACCGTGAGGTTGTGAGATCGTTTGGGAGTGATTCTGAATAGGCCAAAATCACTTATGGGAAAAAGCACCTCCCATATGCTTATCAAGAAAATCACTAATTGATTTTAAGTAATTCTGGGGAGAAGCACTTCCCATGTGATTCTCCATAAAAGTGATTATTTATCTATCTAAAATTACTCCCAAACGAGCCCTTAATTTAAGTCGTCTATCAATTTGACCATTTAATCTTCCATTAAATTGGTATGGTGACACTTACATTTTTCATATTATGTGTGAACAAAAAATAATAATAATTCAATTTTTTCTAAATTCTAAAAGAAGAAAAAAAATTCTGTCCTTAGGAGGTTTTAGGTATTGAAGTGAAAGACGACCCCAAAATTTAGGGAAATAGTATTAATTTGTTGTCAAATATTTGGCAAACTGTGCCGTTGAGTTAAAAAAGAAAGAGAGCGACAGGGCCGAGAGGGTTTCGCTGCTGTTGTTTGTTGTTGGGTTTTGTGCTTCCTTTGGGGAGAAAGGAATGGCGCAATCAGTCGCTTATAAATCCTCTATGTTGAGATCGCTGTGTGTAGCTGTGGGTGAAGGCTCACCGTGGCGGCGTTCCTACGCCAAGTTGGCCTCTTCTTCTAATGCAGAAGGGCGGATGGAGAAACAAGCAGAAGAAGAGGGAGGAGACGACGGCTTCGCAGTGAGCTCGGGAATCAGCAGACCACTCTCTGAAATCCTCAAGCAACTCAACAAGAAAGTCCCTGATTCCCTCGTCAAAACCCGCTCTGAAAGTGGCTTTACCTCCAAATACATCCCCTGGTATTACTTACTCTAATATCATATAATCTTGTTTTAATTTCAAAATCCTTGTGACAGAAAAACAAAACAAGTCTGAATCTTGCCTGATATTTTCATTTCAGGCACATTGTTAATCGGATTATGAACTTGCATGCTCCAGGTAGGCACCACAGGCTTCATATTCCCAAATGACTTCCAATTTTCCATTTTTTTTATTGCACATGTTTTATTTGTAGAATGGTCCGGTGAGGTTCGCGGCATCACTTACTCTGCTGATGCCAAGTCTGTATCTGTTGTTTATCGTGTCACGCTCTATGGCACTGATGCTGAGGTACAACAATGTTCATATTTCCTTTTATTTTCCTCTAACCTTCTAATTTTCATAGTGTTGGAAATTATAAATTCACAATTGTCTTATAAGCAATCTAGAATATTCCATTACATGTACTTTGCATATGTATCTTCTATCTAAAAATGAATGAATGGGATGCTATGAACTGTCTTTTCTTTTCAGTGAATTTAGAATTCAGTTGTCCTAAAATGGGAAAACCTCATTGGTTTGGTTGTATATTCTGTGATCTTGGTGTTCATCAGAAAACTTATACAACTGTTTCTTAATTTCCTTATTTTTATTTTATTTTTAATCTTCTCTCCTGTGTGATCTATGTGTTGGATAGGATAGTTGCACATGTCCCTGTCTTCTTTATGTGCTAAGATATATTCAATAAAAAAACTGGGATGTATGTTCTACCAGTTGAAGTCAGGACTCCAGGCACTTCCACAGGTTTCGTAAATTAAGAAATTTGTGGTAGCTCCTTTCAATGAGCTTCAGACATGTTGAAAAACAAAAAAGAAGAGAAAAAGATTGTAAGGTTTGGCACGTATCTGACTTGTTTTCCCAACTATGTGCTTCTTGTTTCTGCCAGATCTTTAGGGAGTCGACCGGCACTGCTTCAGTAGATGACACAAGTTTTGGGGATCCTGTACAGAAGGCAGAAGCAATGGCATTTCGTCGTGCTTGTGCACGTTTTGGTCTTGGGCTTCATCTTTATCACGAGGATTTGTCCTAGTTGCACATAGTGCTTGTGCTATGAAGTAGAGGCTTCTTTGCACTTTTTGGTGTTATTTTTGTTTTTGTGTTGGTAGAGTTCGAAACGGATGCGACCCTGTCATACTCGAAACGCGAAAGTAAGGAGTGACTTATACTCATCTTATTTGGACTCCCCAAACAATGTAAACATGACACTTAAAAAATCAATATCTGGGATGCTTAGCTTTCTGTTTCTGTTTCTGTTTCTTTATTCAACCTTCTTAAGTCTCGAACTAGAAACTCTACTTAAGGTGAGTTGATCATACGGATTTAGGTGGTTCCACTTAGATGTCTTGGCTCTCCTCATATGGCTATGAGAATTAAGAGAACCAAGACGTCTAAGCGAACTAAGTGGACTTATTGTTAGAGAAAATGAAAAGCTAAAGGTTTGAGGTTTGAGGTTTTTTCTTTGAAGAATATGTTTACATTGTTGAAATAAAGAAAAAGTAATTGGCATGAGTTTAAGCAAGATAAGTTGAAGTGACACCTTCTTAGGTACGCATTTCGGGTTGTGACTGACATTCAAGCATTAGTCCCTGTAAGTAAGCTAGGAGGTGAAAATGTTGTATTTTGGTTTTTTTATTTTATTTTATCTCAAGTTTTATTTAGCATAGTCCTCTGTTCACTTTTCTATTGCTCATGGAGGATTTACTTGTTGAAAAAGAAAAGGTTGTCTATCTTATCTGATGGGCCTGCAAATCAGTGTTCCTGACTAAGGATTTATTGACATTTGTGGCTAGGCCCAAACCAGTTGTGGTGTAATTTGTTTGTGAGTAATGCTACTCTTATCATATTCTCACACCACCTTATGCTACTCTTTCTTGCTGCATTAATTAAAATTTGTTAATAAATTATAAAAGAAAAGAAAATATTAAATTAAATTAATTTTAATTGATATGGATGTCTATCTTATCTGTCACATAAGGTAATATGAGAATATAGTAAGAATAACATTTTTCTTTGTTTATTCAACTCAAAAAATGCAGATGTAATGTAACAACAACCATCTTATTCAATTGGGATGAAAAGTTGAGCGATGAATTTATTATGGGGTGAGGGCACTAATTGTTCCTGAATTGAGTAGAATTTCAATTAATTATTGAAACCAAACATGTGTGCTTCTTTATGTTACCTTTGGACGAAAATGGATGAAACCTAACTGACCCTTGAATTTTGATGAAGACTTTGTACAGTAACAGTATGAATGAAGGAATGAAGCCAACAAGGCTAGGGGCATAGGGCATAGGGCATAGGAGGGTGGCAAGGTACAGGAAGGAAGGAAGGGAAGTGGGGCCCCACGCAAGTGTTTAGTGAGCTGGAAGGGGTGTGGGGTGTGAGGGGTGGTGGGATAAAAGAAAAGATAAAGCAGCCCTGCATGAGACAGGCATGTGTATCTGTGTTATCAGTTGGTAACAATGCTTCTGTGTCACTGCCTCCTCCTGTTTTTGCCTCTCTCTCTCCCTCTCCCTCTCACTCTCACCACTTTACGCAGAGTGAAACACTTAATATGAAAAGAAAAAAAGAAAAAAAAACACTAATTGTGTCTATGTGTCTGTCTGTGTGCGTGTGTGACAGTGGATATGCGTTGGATATGGGAAGGAAGGAATTGAATGGATTGTCACTTTCTTTGGTCAAAGCAATTGGAAGACAGCTGGCCCCAGTTGCCAGATAATACCTGCTACCCGACCTTTTCCCTATTAAGTTTTGCTTCCCTATTCCTTACCCTCTACCTCTACCTCTTTCATCCTCTTATCGCACTCGTCCATTATGCATACCTTCCTCTTCCCCTCCATCCGATGGTTGAGATGTAATGAAACAAAGACAATAATATAATATGAATATGATGATGGTAGTACGTAAGGATGCTCTTGATTTCATATCATACATAACATAATCGTAATTCTCAAGGGATTTCTGGTGGCCCAAATTCTCCAAGTACCAGCATCATCATCAGCAAAGGTTTTAGTTTCTGTTTAAAGCTTGCTACGCTTTTTGCTCTTTCCTAACTGCCCTTCCCCCCGTATCTTATTGCTTAGATGCCATGCCCTTCTCTTCTAAATCCCAACCCATCTTACCACAACCACGGGCCTTGTTGGACTTACAAAACTATAATTTCCAACACTAGACATGTTACCAGCCGCGAAACCACAAGGCTGTTGCCGTGCCAAATACAATTTCTGTAATTAATTTAAAATTCGTTTGATAATCATTTTATTTTTATTATTTTTAAATATTGAAATTATTGAAAATATTTTTCGTAACATTTTTTATTTTCTATTTTTGAAAAAAATAAAAACTATTAACCTAAATTTTTTAAAACAACTTGAAAATGTTTTTTTTTTTTTTTGGTCATCCATTTTCATTCACCAATTTTTCATCAACTCATATATATTCCACTTCAGTTACTAAAACTCAGTATTTGAAACCTCCTAACTTGAGCATGGCCACTCGACTCCGTAGGTAGGTCGTGTCATGTTTAGGGGACCAGCGAGCTGAATAAAACAAAAAAGGGGAAAAACATCGTGTTGGTAGAAAAAGTCAACCTAGGCTCAAAAATCGAACGGAACCGCTTTAGATCAGTTTCGATTCTTGTCTTGAAAAAACTTGTCAAAACCAAACCAGACCAGTTATGTTTAGTTTATTTATTCATTTATATCCAAAATAATTAGTAAGCCTAATTAACTTAGAAATCACATTAGTAAGTCCAAGTAATATCTAAATATTTTAGCACAATTAATACCCAAATACTTAGTTTCAATTTATACCCAAGTAAGTAACTGTAGCCCAACTTCTTTTTCTTTTCGATGAACCATAGCCGCTCGTGTTGCGCTTCCGTCTTTATCTATTTTCCACATATTTCTTTTTATTTCTCCTCCTCTTTATCTCTTCACATCTTTCTCTCTTATTTTATCTCAACTACCTATTTTTCCTTTCTTCCTATTTCTTTCTTCTTCACATCTTCATATATTTATCTTTGGACAAACTACAGTACACCCCCCAACCTATAGGGTCATTTACGAGTTCATATCTGATTTTGGGGATATTTACCAGTACATACTCAACGTCACGGAAAACCTACAATTTGCCCCATCCGTTAGCCAAATTGTTAGTCAGTCTGTTAAATGCTGACGTGTCAAAAGTGGGACCCTTTTTTTTGATGACTTGAACTTCCACGTAGACTAAAAATTAATTAAAAAATTATTTTACTATTTAAATTATTTTTAAATCTCTCTCTCTCTCTCTCTCTCTCTCTCTCTCTGAGAACCCAGACCCAGAACACACACTCTCTCTCTTTTCCTCCATAGCCTCTACCACCAAACCCAGAATTCCTATTGCTTCCACAGATGAAATTAAACAATGATAGCTAACCGATATCACAGACCCTAGCTTTTACTTCAATTGGAAATTAATTAGCAGCAAACTCTAGAGCAGAGAAGGATTGAGAAGAAGAGGTGGGGAGATTGGAGCGAGAAATGACATAGAAGGCCATGGTTCAACTCCGGAGCACTTGAGGGCTCCGCCATCACCACTGGATCGATTTTTGATATGAGCCAACGATTATCCATTTGAATCAAATCTTTGGGTTTAAACCAAAACAAATTAATTTCCGACCAAAAAATCAAACGCAGAGAATCTAAAGAGGGAGAGGGACCGAAGCTTCCGGAGCGAAACACAAGGGATATGCTTCACTCTTTCTTCAAGCTCGTCCTCTGTGAATCTTCTTCACTCTTTCTTCAAGCTCATCCAATTCCCTAGGTCATCTGTGCTAAAATATGAAAACTATAAGAGAATATTTGTTTGTGAGAATTTTCTGTGTATTCTTCTCCTTGTAGGAGGTCATATTTATAATACAACGAAACCTGAATGGGCAAGTAAATAATAAATTCCTAAATCTATTTGCAGTAGGAAATCAGGAATTAAAATAAATCAATTACAATTATAATAGGAATTCTTGGTGTGTAAGGAAAGTAAGTCAATATCCACAAGTCACGCCAACACTCCCCCTCACATTGGTGCATAGATGTCGCCAATGCCCAACTGATCTAGTGAATTGTGGAATGCTTTACTGGAAATCGCCTTTGTCAAAATATCCGCCAATTGATCCTCGAATTTCACAAAAGGAAACTGAAACACTTTAGCCTCAAGCTTTTGTTTGATGAAGTGTCGATCCACCTCAACATGTTTAGTACGATCATGCTGAACCGGATTCTGTGCAATGGCTATAGCAGCCTTGTTGTCACAAAAGAGATTCATTGTGGATGTAGGTTTATACCCAAGTTCAGTAAGCAACTTTCTTAACCAAAGAAGTTCACAAATCCCTTTAGTCATGCCTCTGAACTCGGCTTCTGCACTGGATAAAGCTACTACATTCTGTTTCTTGCTTCTCCATGTCACCAAATTACCTCCCACGAATGTGAAGTAACCCGATGTGGATTTTCTATCTGTTACATTACCTGCCCAATCTGCATCTGAATAACCATCAATATTTAGATGACCATGCTTTGAGAACATAAGTCCTTTTCCAGGTGCAGACTTCAAATATCTAAGTATCCGAAGAACTGCATTCATATGGTCTTCACTTGGAGAGTGCATAAATTGACTGACAACGCTCACTGCATAAGCAATGTCTGGTCGAGTATGTGACAAATAGATCAATCTTCCCACTAACCTTTGGTATCTTTCTTTGTTAGTTAGAACTTGATCCGGATATTCTCCAAGATGATGATTCTGAACAATAGGAGTGTCCGCAGGTTTACAATCTAGCATTCCTGTGTCTGTCAACAAGTCTAAGACATATTTCCTTTGAGAGAGAAATATGCCTTGCTGCGATCGAGCCACCTCAATTCCCAAGAAATACTTGAGTCCACCTAGATCCTTCATCTCAAACTCCGTAGCCAGATAGTCTTGTAGCTGTGATATTTCCTGTTTATCATTCCCAGTAATAATCATATCATCAACATAGATTATTAATGCTGTTACCTTCCCTTTTCGATGTTTCAAGAACAGAGTATGATCTGAGTTGCACTGTTTGAAACCATTGTTCTTCATTGCCATGGTGAACCGTCCAAACCATGCACGTGGTGATTGTTTCAATCCATACAATGCTTTTCGTAACCTGCAAACTGTTCCAGTCTGAGTAGTATTATATCCAGGAGGAATGTCCATGTACACCTCCTCCGTGAGTTCGCCATGTAGAAAAGCATTCTTTACATCAAACTGGTGTAGTGGCCAATCCAAATTAGCTGCAAGGGACAATAAGACTCTGACGGTGTTTAACTTTGCAACTGGAGCAAAGGTTTCTTCATAGTCTATACCATAGGTCTGTGTGTACCCTTTTGCCACAAGTCTTGCCTTGTATCGCTCGATAGATCCATCTGCATTGTGTTTTATAGTAAACACCCATCTACATCCGATAGTCTTTTTTTCTCGGGGTATAGTCTCCAATGTCCAAGTCTGATTTTTCTCAAGGGCTTTCATCTCCTCTTTTATAGCTTGGACCCACTTAGGATCTTTCAATGCTTCAGAGACCTTGGTTGGAATATGGATAGCAGACAACTGATGCACAAAAGCCTTGAGTGGTTCAGACAGCTTCTCAGTGGATACATGATTTGCAATTGGATACTTGGATGTCTTGCCAATATCAGGTGAATAACGGTTTGGTGGCTTCCCACGATTTTGCCTGAAAGGTAATTGATATCCAATAGTTTTATCATCTAAATGCACAAGTCTAGTAGGAGTAGTTACCTCAAGGATATTCTCAGGAGATTGGTCTGTTGGTACTGTTGAGTTAGAGGGGGGTCTTCATCTTGTTGTTCTGTATTGTCTGTAGGTGTGAGACTCGGATCAGAAATATCTTCGCATGGATCAGGTGGGTCAGGCAATTGATCGCTATGAATGGGCGATTGGTCGCTTTTTGACAGAGAGTAATCTCGTGCTCCAGACTCGGAATGATCAATCATTTCTGTACAAAGGAGAATTTCTTTATTTTCCAAGTTGCTCCAATTCTGCTCTTCACTTCGTATCTCCCCCTGAAGTGTAGAATTGGATGATGGGTCATGGAAGAACAGCTCAGATTCCAGAAAGGTCACATCCAAAGTGACATAGGTTCGTTGGGTAGGAGGGTGATAACAGCGGTAGCCTTTCTGATGAGTGGCATAACCCAAAAAACACAACGAAGCGCACATGGATCAAGTTTGCTACGTTGATTTTTGTGGAGATGAACGAAAGCCACACATCCAAAGTTTCGGGGTGTGAGTACCAAAACAGAAGGCAGAGGTCTGTGTTGTGCAAGTAAGGGAGTTTTAAAGGTCAGTACACCAGAAGGCATGCGGTTGATCAGATGAACTGCGGTGACAATAGCATCATCCCAGTGATGGCGAGGAACATGAGCGCCAATCAGAAGTGCTCGGGCGGTTTCAAGAAGATGTCGATTCTTTCGTTCAGCAACACCATTTTGTTGTGGTGTCTGAGGACAAGTCGTCTCATGGATAATTCCATGTTGTTGGAAGTAAGTCTGAAAGTCATGATTGACAAATTCTCCACCATTGTCTGAGCGAAGAATCTGGATTTGAGCATTAAACTGAGTTTTCATCTGTTTGTGGAAGGACTGAAAACAGGAAAACACTTCGTTTTTATTCTTCAGCAAATAAAGCCATGTCATCCGTGTACAATCATCGATGAATGTGACAAACCATCGAACACCAGAAGGAGTAGTGATAGGAGAAGGTCCCCAGACATCAGAGTGAATTAACGTAAATGGAGTAGTACACTTGTTTGTACTCAACGGGTAGGGCACACGGTGACTCTTGGCCAAAATACAAGTATCACATGTGAAGTCAGAGTCCTTGAAACCTGAGAATAAATCTGGTATAAGATGCTTTATATAACTAAAAGACGGATGTCCCAATCGACGGTGCCACAACCAGATTTGCTTTTGTTTGCTATCAAAGGGATGTGTCACGCTGTTAGCCATGCCGGGACTGAAGTCATCGCCATAATATAGCCCCTCTCTCTTAGTACCACGACCAAGAGTCTCCTTAGTGTGAATATCCTAAAGCAAACAAAAACTCGGGTAAATGAGTACACAACAATTCAATTGTTCAGTAAGCTGACTAACTGACAACAATTTAGTGGATAAAGATGGAACAAGTAAAGTATTAGACAGTGTGAGAGAGGATGAGAGTTCAACAGTGCCAGCCCCTGTCACAAGATAAGTAACACCATTGGCATTTGCAATACAGGTTCGTCGAGGTTGTGTAGTATTCAGAAAATCATCAGGATCAAACGTCATATGATCAGTTGCACCGGAATCAATTATCCAGCTCCTGGAATCAATCTTATCGGAAGTATAGAATCCATAACCAGTACCATTACTGGTCATATGGCATTGTCCTCGATCTGTAAGAGTAGCCCACCAATTGGGGTAGCCATGCGATTTAAAATAAGTCTCACAAGTGTGTCTCGGATCACCACAATATGCGCAATCTGGTCCATGTGTCGGGGTCGTTAGTCGAGAAGTCATAATCTGGGCAGCGGAAGATGCATAGGATACAGGTTGAGTAGGAATTGGGATCGGAATCTGAGCCTGAGTCGGGGCCGGAGTCGGAGTCGAAATCGGGATCAGGGTCTGAATCAGAGACAAATTCGAGGTTGCGGTCATCATCGGAGTGGGGGTCGGGGTCGTCTTCGGAGTGGGGGTAAGGGTCGGGGTCATCTTCGGAGTCGAGGTCGGGGTCGTCATCGTCATAGTCGGGGTCGGGGTCGGGGTCGTCAAAAGAGAATCTTGATTCTGGATCGGGTTCGGGGTCAAAGTCTACATCTGTAGGAGCGGAGCCATCTGGGCACTCAACTCAACGATGGTTGGTGGAGAATGAGAGAAGGAGTCGGTGGTGCTACCTCCATGAGGGTTGAAAAAATCATCAACCCCCATAGCAGCGGCGGGGGTTTGAAACTAGAGTCAGCAATTCCAAGATCGCCGCTCTGATACCATGCTAAAATATAAAAACTATGAGAGAATATTTGTTTGTGGGAATTTTCTGTGTATTCTTCTCCTTGTAGGAGGTCATATTTATAATACAACAAAACCTGAATGGGCAAGTAAATAATAAATTCCTAAATCTATTTGCAGTAAATCAATTAAAGTAAATCAATTACAATTATAATAGGAATTCTTGGTGTGTAAGGAAAGTAAGTCAATATCCACAAGTCACGCCAACAATCTGGGTATCTATCCATCCCTCTCCTTCCTGCGATCTCATTTAGTTCAATTCTGTAAATTTAGGTTTAATTTTTTTCTTTTTTAAAACTAGGGATATGCTTCAGTTTAGGGTTTTTTCCTTTTCTCAATTTGAAATTATATCAGTTTATGTGTTGCTTTCTGCTTGAATTTCAGGGCTTTCTTGCCTTCGACTTTCTGTATTGTACATCTGTATCTGTGGGTAGTATGTGTTTACTATATTTTCATACGATTTTGCTCAAATGTTGATGTATTACTGTTTATTCAAGGGTGTTCGAGTCTAAGTTTCTTTTATTGGTTTGAATTTTGTTTTTATTATCTGAGGTACTTTAAACAAAGTTGAACCTTAAAATATGCAGAGTGCCATTTCTAGGTATTACTTTCATCTTCTCCCTCTTTTCTCCTCTTTCTCTCTTCGGAATCTTTAAACTTGAAGCATAGGGTTGGAAGTTTGTTCAGCCAAAAGAGTTGCAACAACCAAAAGTTATTTAAAAAAAAAAAGAAAAAAAAGAAAGCAAAACATTTTGTGCAAGGTCGATGAAGTTACAACAACAAGAGGCGGAAGCGAGAGGGCCGATCGATTTTGTGCAAGGTCGTGGTGAGGTTGGAGAGAGAGAGAGAGAGAGAGAGAGAGAGTTTTTAAAATAAGTTAAACAGTAAAATATTTTTTTTATATTGATTTTTGGTCTACGTGGAAGTCCACGTCATAAATAAAAAGGGGTCCCACTTTTGACACGTCAGCATTTAACAGACTAACTAACAGTTTGGCTAACGGATGGGGCAAATTTTAGGTTTTCCGTGACGTTGAGTATGTACTGGTAAATGTCCCCAAAATCGGGTATGAACTCATAAATGACCCTATAGGTTGGGGGGGTTTACTGTAGTTTGTCCTTTATCTTTCCAAACCAAAAACTGGCTGAACTGGAACCAAAACTACATAGTTCCAATTTGGTTCGGTTCATCTAGACACTTTCAATGAAAATTGAACAGAACCAGAACCAAAACCACATAGGTCCGGTTTGTATGTTTTTGTCTTTCAAATTTCAAATTGTTTGGATTTTTGAATTACTCTAGTAGTTAATGCGAAGGCAAATGGTGTGGGGTTTTTGGACTGGTTTAATCCCGACATTTGTACACGATCAAAGATGATAATTCATGGGTTGTTAAAGAGGATAGATGTGGCTAAGGGTTTACGAGGTCGCGTAGCAGAGAGAGGCTACTCTGGGAATTCATCTTGGTTGTTGGGATAGTTGTTGCCTTTCTCTTGGTAGTTTCAGATGAGGAGAAGATTTTGGTTGGAACGAAGGCAACATTGGAATTGGCCTAATGTGTTGTTAATGTGTTTTTTAATTTTTATTTTTGGAAATACCAATCGAATGTCAAATGGAAAAAGCGATACTTTATTTATGTTATTGATGATTTTAGTAGGAAAATTTATGTGTATTTCTTGGAGGAAAAATAAAAAGCTTTAAATGCATCCAAAAGTTTTAAGGCCCTTGTTAAGAATGAAATTTGGAGTACAATTAAACTTTTTCGAATCGTGGTGGAGAATACACTTCACAAGCTTTTGAAGGTTTTTGCACCTTACATTATATTTAGAGAGAACTTACCACATCCTACACATGAGAGGAAGAATTGAACAATCCTTAACATGGTGATGAGCATGCTAGCAAAAGAGGAAAAGTTCCAAAGAGTTTCTGGCCAAAAATAGTAAATTGGAGCACCACATGCTGAATAAAAGCCCTACACGTAGTTCAGGACATGACACCCGAAGAGGCATGAAGTGGAAACAACAGTGGTTGATCACTTCAAAATTGCTTAAATAGATTTGTTTTGGTTGAAAGATTTCTCATCTCTAGGATATAAAGAAGAACTTCAAGTTTATGTACAAAAGATGCCAAAAACCTGCAATCCAGTCATGTAAGTTGGTTGCTCAATAACCTAAAACAATATCTTTTAACTTTTGCTCATTCGACTCTTCCTTTTCCCCAACCCAAAACCCACAACATATCTAAAAACGCCCTGAAACCACCCATTCGGCTAATAAACCGGGCTTCTCTCCCCAACTCCTCTCGGTTATGTTGTGAAGAGCAACAAGCTTTATGTTGGGTTTTGTAGATGCCTTGCTTTGAAAGGGTTTAATCTCATCCTAGTTTTCTAGGAGTTGTTTATTAGCCTTTTGAGGCTAGATTTTGGTATATCTAAGTATATATGCTACTTTAGACCTCTATTGTGTGTCTTTGCAGTTTTTGGGCTTTTGTGGTAAACCTCTTTCAAATCTCTTTGTTTTGTAGGTGGAGCTTCTAGATTCGGTTGTATCTAGTATCAATGGTTTTTTTTTTTTTTGGAATGAAGTGGAGATTTGAAGATGTTGTGATGTTCTTTGGGGTGTCTTGGTGGAAGCTGAGTGGTAATGCCCTCCACTTCGAGGTGTTTCATTTCATATCCCAAGTTGTTTGAGTGATTGTTCTCTACCTGATCTTCTTGAAGCACTAGTTCTTGCAGGATTTACGGGTCTTCCTTATATGTACTCCAAGTGAGATGGGGTTTAAGTTGTTATTTTGTAGTCATTATCTTGCGATGTTTGTGCCTTTTTTTTTTCTTCATGTTTTCTAAATTTTATGTATTGTAAGAATCTCCTTAGGATTGTGTTCTTTCTATTTGTGTCCTGAGTATTTGCCATGTTTATCGATGATTCTTACTGTTTAAAAAAAAAAGAAAAAAAAAGAGCTGGTTGCTCAATGTTGACTTAAAATTCTTTTGTTTTGATAATAATATTGACATTTAAGTTAGAAGAGCATAATGAGAAATATTTGAAGATAAGTCCTTGCATGAAGAGCTATGAGTCTATGACCTAGCCGCCTAGCCTGGCCAAGCCCTGATAAGTGGTATATGGCATGTCACTATTATGTCACGCACCAGAAAGTTAAGTCCAATTTTATTTTTAAATGATTGATTGTCGAGATTTAAAACCAAAAAAAAAAAAAAAACATAGAATAGAATTCCCAAGACGTAGACTGTAGACAGTAAACAGCTGCTGCTGTAGTTGCCAATTGGACGAGGCTGACCTTTGACTTCCCGCGTGATTGCTGTTTCTCTGATTTCATTCCCTCCCAAAACTTTTTCCGTTCCGTTTCTGCCACTGCTGCTCACTGAGTCAGTGTGTCTCACGCCTCACCTCACTCCTCCACCAGAAAGTTGACCAAACAAACGCACTTGCTTGGGGGCAAGTTTCGTCATTTTGATTCCAACAGGGGGCAAATTAGTCACTCGACATCTTCCCCTTAAAAATAATCAAAACGACAGCGACCAGGGACATAATAATACGAACAGAAGCCATTCCCACTCTCATCATTACGCGTGTTGGGATTATGCACCGGTATGGGGAATAGAAGATAATTACATATAGCATGATGATTCATATAAAAATGGAAAACATACGAGTGTGAGGAAGACGCGCCAGAGGTAGTGCGTGAATAGTTGATGTACAATAATGTTAAGAGGTGGGGGCTGGTTGTGTATATAATTCATGTCCGTATTATGAGAGGGGCTTTCCTCTTTTTCCAACTTTTGCTTTCTCCTCCCTCCCTCCTCCCTTCTCCCTTCACTCTCTCTCCCCTCTTTTTTTGATCTCTCTCTCTCTCTCTCTCTGACCTAATTGTCTCTCTGATCAACACCCTCCTCCCTCACCACCAAATTCCTCACCATCTAAATCCTGTAGAAGATCCCTCTAAATCTAGTGGGACTTGTTATTTCTTTCTTCTTTTCTTCTTCTTGTTCCACCACCACCACCACCACCAACTAGATCCACCTATTATTAGCTATCTTTGTGTCACAGTGGTAGATAGGGCTCATAATTAGTTAACATCAACAAGAACAACAGCAAGATATACATAGGGAAAGTTTTGTTGCTGACTGAGAGATCCAGAGACAGCAAGATATATTGTACAAGGAGCTGCTAGCTAGAGGTCGATCCCATATTAGTCCTTGAAGATTAAGATGACTCCAGCTAATTTGGCAGGGCAGTTTGGTGATACCACATACACCAAGGTGTTTGTTGGAGGATTGGCTTGGGAAACCCAGAAGGAAACCATGAAGAAATACTTTGAACAGTTCGGTGAGATCTTGGAGGCTGTTGTCATCACTGACAAGGCCACCGGCAGATCAAAAGGCTACGGATTTGTATGATTTCTTCTTATTTTTCTTTTATCACATGCATTTTTCATCTCATATATCCACACATATGAATATGTACTAATGCTAGCTAGATCTTGACAGAAAACAAGGATTGAAATTGATCATAATATCAGTATACTTGATTCTTTATTTGAATTTTGTGATAGTGAACTTGTATAATTATACAGGTAACTTTTCGCGAATCCGAAGCTGCCATGAGAGCTTGTGTGGATGCTGCTCCTGTGATTGATGGGAGGAGGGCCAACTGCAATCTTGCTTCTCTGGGAGTTCAGAGATCCAAGCCTTCAACTCCAAAGCATGGTATACCCGCCTTCATTCCTCAATTTTAATTTATTTTCATCTCTTTTCTGAATTAGGTATATGCATTATGATACTGGTCTTCTCCAAATATAGGTTATAATTAGTGATCAAATATAAACAGATCTGAGAGAAGTTTTAGCAAGAATTAGTATTGTGTGTTTGAGTTGTGGATATTCCTCCCAAGAATTATAATTTGTGTCTTAAAAAGATTCTGGTTTGGAGTAAACTCACTTTCACAGTGAAATACACGCAACATGAATATTCCAAAATAAAGGATTAAGTTGTTAATTAGAAATGGTTAAATATGGAACAAGTCCCATATATCTTTTTTACTAAGTTAATTATCAACAGAATTACCCAGCTACCATTCCAAAGCATGACATATAGTTATAGTTTTGGAACCACATGTTTCCTCTTCTTTGAAGCATATCCTCCTCATACATATATGTATATATATATATATATATATCTTCAGTGGCATGCATGCAATTAACTTTGTATGTTTATGTTATAATTTGTAGAGTGATGATACATATAATCATGAATTAAATTTGCAGTTGGAAATAATTAATAAATTGGGTATATATATGGATATATAGGTGGTGGAGGAGCAGGCAGGAACTTTAGGGTAATGGGGTCTTTCCAAACAGGGTTCGGAGGAGGTGGAGTCGGATCAGCTTTTCCTTCTGCAGCAGCAACCTTCCCTCATTATGCCATCCAACAAGGGATACCTTACAATCTTTATGGGTATGCATACCATCATCATCAACTATTATAATTAACTATATAGCTAGGATGAATTCATTCATGAACATGCTTTCATTTCTACAACAATAATATGCATCATGTGTATATATGGGAAGCTGCACGTGCATTGCCAACTCATGCACTTCCACCACCCAACCTCATTAATCAAAAGCACGCTCATCTCTCTCTCTCTCTCTCTCTCTCTCTCTCTCTCTCTCTCTCTCTTCTTCTGCATAATCTGCATATTACATGCAGATTAACTCATCCTTGCATCGCATTGCATGTCTCCTACTTTGGCATGCATGCATGCGCTATATCATGCATGACATAAACTATTTTATCATGAGTCATGCATGCATACATCATTTTCATGTTCGATGCTTTTTAAAATAATTTGAAAAGAATGTTCGTTTTGGATCTTGAGAGTTAATTATTTCCAAAGCTTTAGTTCAGCTTCTAACTTGTAACTTTTCGATTTCTTTGAACGCTATTCCGTTTCAGGTACTCTCCATACTCACCAGACTACACTTACCCTACGGTTTGTAGACACTTCTCCTTTTTATTACTTTTACTTTCTTTTCTACCATACAGTTTTCGCTTCTTAGGATGCTCCTGCTTCTGGAAGCCTTGCTACTTTTTCCTTTTCAGGAGGCAATCACTTTTCAAATTTCTCGACATATTTTTACCACTTGGTTTTCCTTTTGTCCAATGAAACTATTTTGGGAGCTTATTACCGACCCACTAAACTAAACTTAACAAAATTACCTTTTCCATAGTAAAAAAGAAAAAGAAAAAAAAGAACGCGGCTTTCAAATTCATGTCATTTTTTGTCGAGGAATTTAAAAGGCGCGTTCATTGTTTGAAGTATCGGCATTCCTTCCAAATAAAATCATGAACAAAATAAACTATTTTTCGCTTGATGTAATTGCATTGCATGCCGCAGCATAGAGGAGCATTTCTCTCGACTCCGTTAATTAAACGGGACCGTACCAATAATCTAATTTTTTAACCAAAAGATTATAGACTTGAGATGAGAGTTTAACTTCTTCATTATTCATTATTAAATAGAATTTCACATAATTAAAGTTGGATTTGTTTACGATGAAAGTGGTTTTTGGCAGATCAGTAGTACATAGTGGCACGCGGTAGTGTACATTTAGCCAATAGGTTGAGAGTTTTTAATTTCCCTTTAGCCATGGGTAATGATGAGCTTTCGGATTGGTTTTTATTTTATATATAAAAATTCTCGAAATTATCGTAGCTGTATATTTTACTCTTCCACATTGTCCATATTAGATAAGGGTAAAGGGGGCATGAATATAGTGGACCAACCGACAGCATATGCCAAGAGGGTCAAGTTGTGGGAAATAATTTAATTTCGTCTTTCAAACTCCTCCTTTTCAATCCTTGATTCATTATATTACAAGGACATGTGGTCCAACCTCCTATCCTATTTACGCTTTCACTCTCTACGATCTTCACTACATTCTCTCTCTCTCTCTCTCTCTCTCTCTCTCTCTCTCTCTCTCACACACACACACACAAAGAACCTAAAAAACAAAACCTAGGTATGATGAAAGTAATGGGGAACCCACAGGATTAGTTTGACGAGTCTTGTATCGTTTCTTGGGTATCGATAAAGTCCAAATTAACGGCCGGTTAGATTTAAAAAACAAGCATGGGTGTAATTGACTTTGATTTACTTTAAGGTACGTAGTTTATTTCGAGTTAGTTATTAATTGTGTTGTGCAATACTGTTGGTATATGTATGGTTCAGAACTACTATGGTTTGTATGGAGGGACAACCGGGCAGTATCCTATGTACGGGACAAGCCCTGCAGGCGGAATGGTGACGGGAGCTGCCGCGGCTGCAGCTGCGTTTTACCCGTATCTGCAATACGGATCAGAAGGGAATGGAGGAGCTGCAGCAGCAGCTTATAGTACTACTTCAGGTGTGCAGAACTACGCAACTGGTGTCCAATATCCACACCACCACCACCACCACCTCTTCCAGTATTCGGCCTTGAATTCAACTGGTGTTGGAGGAGGCTACCAGCACTATGGTCCTCCCATTTCTCTTGCGCCCTCACCCGCCTTGCAATCGCCAGGTAATTTGTAATTAACCTAGCTAGGCCTGCCCACTTAATCATTGCTAATATTATTATTATTTTTATTTACAAATGAAATAGTTGAGTTTGGTGGAAAGAGGGTACTAATATCTTTGACAGTGTGCTTTGCTGTGCCACAGGCGTAACCATGGCCCTCCCTGCACCAATTCCTCATCGCTAGTCATTGAATCCAAAGTGCGTGCATGGCTCCAATTATTCAAACTCGATTCCATCCTCTTCAGCTGCATATGGCTTCTGAATTTTCAGCAAACCTTTGGCCTAACCATGGTTCACTTCTCCATCTCTTCCTCTCTCTCGCCATCTAACACACAAATTAGCCCAATTTGCAAATGGCATTTGGGCTAGTTAAGCTCTTGCACACATACAAAGCCTCCCATAGGGGCTACATGAAATCATTCTCCACAATTGGCTGGGGTGCATCTCATACTCATGCATTTTCATTTTCCCTTGCATCTTTTTCAAAACACTTTGGGTTCCCTTGAAGAGAACTAAAGCATCTTTCTACTGATCACCAACTCGGGCTATTGGGTATAGCTAAGTTGGAAAAAAAGTTTTTTCTTTTCCTTTTTTTATTTTAAATTTTATAACTTCTTAGCCCTGGAGGGGCTGAAGCAACAAAAGAAAAAACCAACCTCATGTAACTTTTGGCCCAGGAAGGCTAAAGAAAGACATAAAATGGTTTGCAAATATTGTAAATTCAACACAAATAGCAAGCCCTTCACTTGGGATGTCAGTCCTAAAAAGGCTAATCCCTCCATCTTCAGCTAACCAATCACCTCAGGAAAAAGAGGCGCAGTTTTAGGAAGAAAAAAAAAACATGGGCATGGAATGCCCCAATTGTTTTGGCTGTTAACATCTAGTCTTAGGATTTTAGAACTAGCTAGGAGCAGTCAGTCTTTATAAAGCTTTTCCAAGTTTTTTTTGGTCAACTTTCACATGATATAATGTGTCTTACCAACTAACCAACCCACCATCTTCCCTTAGGGTAAGGGGAGGAGGGGAGCAAATCACTAACTCTTTCTTGTAAATTCATTGTGGCTAAACTATGGGAGTTTTAGCCATTTCACTAATTTTAGGAGGGATAGAATTTGTGTCTTTTTCGTTTTCTTTTGGCATTTTAGCTTTTAGCTAGCTAGCTAGTACATTAATATCATCATACTTTTGAGCACTCCATTGATGGATGTGGAGCTCAAAAAGCATCTGCATGTAACCCTCGGGAGATATTTTGGTTCCCTTGGGTTCGTCTCCACTAACGCACCAACCATGGTTAGGACTTAGGTCAACCTCATCTTTCATCTTCTCATCTTCTCATCTCTCTCTCTCTCTCTCTCTCTCTCTCTCTCTCTCTCTCTCTCTCCCCCCTGATCATCTTCATCTTGGGAATGGACCTTGATACTCTTTTAATTATATGTATAAGTCTATGGTTTGGATTGTAATTAGGGATCCTATTAAGGACAGTTAAGATTCATTCTCTCTCCATCGATGCTGGTTGAGAATGGATATGCTACTTACTGCTATGCTTTTAATTTGAGACTGTTATGGTTACACCTTCTGATGCTATTAATTCGAGACTGTTATTTCCTCTTAAGTTCAAATTGTTGTCATGGCCAACTAGCTAGGGTAGGGGAAATGCCCGTGATTTCTCAAACATTTAGAATTAATGAAACAACTGTTGAAGAACCCAGTCCGATGAAATAACTGTTGAAGAATATTGAAGTAGAAATTTACTAAATAAAATACAATATATAATAAATGAGTCCATTATTAATACTATCGGGATCTTTTGTATAAAACCTCACACATACTGTATATGCGGGTGATTAAATTAGGGGCAATATCGATGAGGAAATTAAGAAAATTACTATAAATAAATACCCATCTATTCCTAAACTACCTCCATAAGACCTAACCAAACTTACAAACCCATCGAGAGGCCTATAGAGGGGAAATTTTTTTGCCCACGGGTCAAAGTAGGTAGCTTAAAGCCCAACGAACCTGCCCTGGCCCAATGGTTAGAATAGATCGGCCCGGCCCACTTTAAGGCTGGGTAGGATTTGAAGCCCACGACCCGACCTGACCTAGGACCGCCCAAGGCCCGCTCGTCTATGTCCTTTTTTTAAAGATTTAATGGATGCACTCCATAACCTCATTTTATACATGTTATAAATTAAGTTAATTTGTTCAATGTTGTTTACAAATTTGTAACAAACAAGCAATATATACAATAATTTTTTAGTGCCCATTTTTTGTCAAGTTCAAATTTAATGGTTCAATAAAGAATTTGAAAGCTTATTTTGGCTTTATTAATTCTAATGGAAAAATTGCTTTAATTTTCATAATATCTATCCTAATTTGGGATAGACATAGAAGTAATGCATTTTTAGGTATAATATTTTTTTTATAAAATATATTGGCTATTGGTGTAAGTTTAGTAAAAGAGTTTGGTTATTATATTTTTGTTTTCTTAAGTTATGTAATAATTTATATTATTGTTTAAGAGAAAACTGTTTAAGACAAAAAAATTTAAAAGACTTAGAAATTTAATTAATTAATTTTAAAAAAGCCCGACCCGGTCGGATAATGCGGTCCAAATCAAGCACTTTAAAACCTTGGCCCGATTCAAAAAATTTAAAAAGCCTGTAAAACCCAGCTAGAACTCAAACATTTCAGCCCAGCCCGACCCGATGAGGAACCCTATCAATGCAGTGTCAACATTAGAGAGAAACCAAGAAAAAGTTCACATTAACGGTAGCCGTACCAACAACACTGTAAATGAACCAACAAATTCTGTAAACAAATTAATCCCAGCAGAGAACAAATTAGCGAGTATTGAAACAAGCATTACAAACGGAACCTTGAGCAATCGACCTACATCACCTAATTCACTTTAAAGAAAGAATACCATCTTAACTATTAGCATTTTCTTTAGGAAGCTAGGGATTGATCTCTTATACAATATACATTGAATACATAAACAAATAAGTGAAGTATGAGACAGTATCTACATAACTTTTTTGCATAGAAACGATAAGTTTATCTTACACAATTAGATAAACTTAACACTTTTAAGCACATCTCAAAATTGTAGATACGAACGACGGTGGCCTGGAAATCAATAAGACGATCTTCCATCACCTTCCGTTATCACATCTTTGAAAGCACCACCGCTAGGAATCATAGGTAAGACATGCTCTTGATGGGGCACTATTACATCCAACAAGTATGGACCAGGAGTGTCCAACATTTTCTGAATTGCTTCCTTCAGATGCTCCTTCTTCGTCACACGCGCAGCTGGTATCCCACAGGCTGCTGCAAACTTGAGCATATTCGGGAATATCTCAGACTCGTTTGATGGGTTCCCTAAGTAAGTGTGAGCCCTGTTCGCCTTATAAAAGCGATCCTCCCACTGAACAACCATACCCAAATGCTGATTATTCAACAGCATTATCTTAATGGGAAGATTCTCTACCCTGATAGTTGCCAATTCTTGGACATTCATCATGAAACTCCCATCGCCATCGATGTCAACAACAATTGCATCTGGATTTGCAACAGCAGCCCCGATAGCGGCAGGCAATCCAAAACCCATAGCCCCTAATCCCCCTGATGTCAACCACTGGCGAGGCCTCCTGTATTTGTAAAATTGAGCTGCCCACATTTGATGCTGCCCAACTCCAGTGCTTATAATTGCATTCCCATCCGTTAATTCGTCAAGGACCTGAATCGCATACTGAGGAGGAATGGCTTCCCCAAAAGTCTTATAACTCAATGGAAACTTCACCTTCTGCTCTTTCAGCTCCTCCCTCCAAGCTGAGAAATCTAGTTTAAGCTTGCTTCCTTTGCCTTCCAATATTCGATTTATCCCTGCCAATGCCAACTTCACATCTGCACAAACTGACACATGAGGCTGCTTATTCTTTCCGATCTCTGCTGAATCAATATCAATGTGAACAATCTTAGCGCGGCTAGCAAATGCTTCGAGCTTTCCTGTGACACGGTCATCGAACCTCACCCCAAAAGCAAGCAACAAGTCAGACTTATCCACAGCATAATTAGCACACACAGTCCCATGCATCCCAAGCATTTGGAGGGACAATTCGTCGGAGCATGGGTACGCCCCAAGACCCATCAAAGTACTCGCAACGGGGATCCCGGTAAGATCCACAAATCCCCTCAACTGGTCGCTCGAGTTCAGACACCCTCCACCAACATACAAAACCGGCTTCTTCGACTCAGATACCAACCTCACAATCTGGTCCAAATGGGACTCAGAGGGGGACTTGGGCAACCTAGACATGTAGCCGGGAAGACTCATGGGTTGGTTCCAATTGGGAACTAGAAGCTGTTGCTGTATATCTTTGGGTATGTCTATCAAAACTGGCCCTGGTCGGCCTGAGGTGGCCAAGAAAAAAGCCTCACGAACAATTCTAGGAATTTCCTCTACATCAAGAACAAGGTAATTGTGTTTGGTGATGGATCGGGTTACCTCAATGATGGGTGTCTCTTGAAAAGCGTCGGTGCCGATCATGCGGCGGGGGACCTGTCCAGTGATAGCAACCACGGGGACGCTGTCGAGGAGTGCGTCGGCGAGGCCACTGACCAAGTTGGTGGCACCAGGGCCCGAGGTAGCAATACAGACACCGGGGAGGCCGGAGGCGCGCGCGTAGCCCTCGGCAGCGAAGACGCCACCTTGCTCGTGGCGAGGGAGGACGTTGCGGATGGTGGAGGAGCGCGTGAGGGCCTGGTGGATCTCCAAGGATGCGCCTCCAGGGTAGGCGAATACGTCGGTGACGCCTTGGCGTTCAAGGGCCTCCACCAGGACATCCGCGCCCTTTCTTGGCTCATCAGGGGCATATCGGGAAATGAAAGTTTGTGGGTCTGAAGTGGTGGTAATAGGGGTGGTGGTGATGCTGCCAGTGCTCGTGGCTTTGGGTTTGGGTTTGGGAGAGAGAGAATTGGATATGTGGAGAGGGCGGTAGAGAGTGGGCTTCTGGGGAATAGGGGAAAAGGGGCGGGTAAATCTGGAAGTGTTGTTTTGGGAATTTGTTGAAGAAGGGAGAGGAGAGGGATTTGACAAGGAGGAAGAGGATGGAGCGATGGCCGCCATTTTTGACAAGATGAGAGCCTGAGAATCGAAGAGGGTGAATCAAGATTCAAGGATGGAGTTTTGTTTTAGGCAAGTTTTGTTAATGAGAAGGGAGACGAAGTAGGGCCGGCGCCTCAAACTCAAACATTGGGTCTACGGCCCACAAGCCCGATGATCGTTATTGGATCCAATGGGCTGCTGCCCTGCACAAGCCTATTCGTGGGCCTCATACTTACTTATCTGGTCTGTTTTTCAGATTACTTTGTTAGAGTGGTTCTATAGCGAGAGCAGTATCTAATGTTGTTAGATGATGTCTTATTTCTTAATCGTTGGATTAAATTGATTAATTTGATCAAACGGTTAAGAGATAGCGCCTCATCCCACTATAGAATTCTACTACTTTTGTTATTCTTTTCCACACACTTGGAGGAGTGACAGGAGAAGCACAAATTGGAGCTAAAATCTCTGTTTTTGGCTCGCCAGACGCATTCCTGGCTGATGCGTGGCTCAACTTCCTTAAACTCTGGTTGGTTGCATACTAAAATCTCTGTTTTGGTAGGTCTCATTGCTTGGGAATGGTAATGGTATAACCTTTCTGGAAACTGTCATCTCATATCATTGATATAGACTATAGTATTATTTATTTGAAGGGTTTCAAATTAACTCTTGTAACAGCAAACAGCCAAGTTATTAAAGAAGAACAAATTTTGATAATGATCATTGAGCAAATTGGATGTCAAGAATATGCAGAGCATGATAATTTTGGCCGGAAGAACATATATAGTTTGACAGACACTAAAACCGTAGGTTATGTTATGGTAGGTCTCTGTATATAAAATGAAAAGCAGCTGCAATTCCATTCAAGGATTAAGGTTAAATGCCTTAAAAAGGACGGAATGTGATATACAATGCACTTGAATTTTGAGTGGAGCGGCAAGAGGAAACTTAAAATTACAGGGTTGGAGCTCTTTCCACAGAGCCACCGATCACAGTAAGCAAGTTGTTGCCGAAGGGATCACTGAGATGCTTTGCTAGGTTTTCGACAGGACCTTCTCCAGTGACATAAGCTTGCAGGAAGAAACCAAGCATGGAAAACATGGCAAGTCTTCCGTTCTTAATCTCCTTCACCTTTAGCAATGCAGCCTGGTCTGGATCCTTAGCGAGCCCCAATGGGTCAAAAGGACCACCTGGGTGAAGCTTGTCCTCCAAATCCTACCAGGAAAATCACACAACAGAGTCATGAGATTGTCATCCTTAACACACGTAATCCTTTCTTTTTTATTGATTGCGTTATTATTTTTCTTAAAAGGGCATATATATCTACCAGCATATGCATGAGCTGTATCCTACTATTATTGTCTTCAACCTCAGATTTTTCAAATTGTCTCATGAAGCAAGTGAAATTTTGGCTTTAGTTTAAGGGATTTGCTCCCGGGTTGACAGTGCCGATGTAAGGCGGGCAGTCTTGCAGATTATAACTAGTAGTGTGTGAATTTTGAGATGATCAGTTATCTTGTACACTAAAATACTCGGACTAAATTTTGAAAAGTTCCAACATCTTGTGTGGGTTTACTCAGAATTTATTAGTTTAGATAACAGCAATGATGAAATCAGGGTAGTAAACTACAAAATTAAAATGAATTCTAGTTACGTACCAAGCCGTTTGTGATTCTGTAGTATTCTGCTCCACCTAGAAGAACAACCTCAGCAACAACAGCAAAGATAAGATTGATAGGTATGTTCTTACCAAAGTAATTCAATGTGTTCCCATCAAGGAGTAGAGCTCCTGTCTGCATTCATGGGTAATAATGCAGTAGAGTCATGATAAGTTGTACGCTTCTACTCCGATAGGAAAAACAATGTTTAATTGACTTTATTAAACTAAATGCAAACCTTGAACCAGACAGCCTCAGGGCCGCAGTTAGCACCAAATTTGTTGAAGGCCTCTGGGATGATGAATCCGGCAGCACCAAGCATAGCCCACCGAGCATGGATTAGCTCATATGCTTGGTATCTGCATTAACATTATTCAAAGACACCACGGTATTAATTACCCCCACATGTCATCAATTAGATTGATCATCTGTTTGTTTCCATCCTAATGAAAATTAACTGCAGGAGAAAGAAATCATATCTCTAGTCTAGAGAGAGGGAGAGAGTATTATGTATAGCAAAAACTTACTTGCTGAAGTTTTCTGGCTTCTTGCCTAGCCCAAAAGGATCATATCCATAACTGCATTGGATCATGCACATCATATTAACGAAATGAAGTAATGGACAACTCAATTAGAGGTTCAAGTAATGGCTCAATAATTTCAATTAGCTAGAGAGAGAGAGAGAGAGAGAGAGATGTTTAATATCTTACTCGCCAGGAACTTCTCCAGTCAAGTACTCTGGGATCTCTGAGCGGTCCAAGAGCCCCTCAGGCAAGAAGATTCTTCTATCAGGACCTGATGAATTAATTAATTAACTGCATGGCATGGCACTGATTTATTAATAATTGGAGGGAGAAAAGAAAATGATGATGAACAACTTACCATACCACTTGGCGAGCTCTTCGTCAGCAGGAGCAACAGCCTTGGCCTTGGGAGGGGGTGCGGCCTTCTTCTTGGAGAAGAGTGCGACGGTCTTGAAGGTGGCTGGGGTGGTGGCTGAAGGGGCCGACCTGGCTGCGCCGCTAAAGTTGTTCAGACTGTTTCCAAGCAATTCAGACACACCAAGGGAAGCAGCCGCTGTTGATGCTGCCAGAGAAACCATTTCAGTTTAACCTTGACCTTCACCTGCTCTCTCTCTCTCTCTCTCTCTCAACTACTCTCTCTCTCAGCTACCGGCGTCCTGCCCCAATTATGCTCAGGAGGAGGAGGAGGACTCACTCAGTAAGTACGTAGTGGAAACTATGGCTCACAAGCGATATACTATAAGCTTGAGCTGGTGGATGTGGACGTGCCAAGTCGGATTTTTGTTTGCGGGATTTGATTGGTTTGCAATGAACCTGCGCAATCCATTCCCATGATTTCATAGGGTGGATTTGCTGATTTGGCAGATGATGCTGCTGACGTGGGATGCTCTTCAGATAACATCTTCTATCCAATCCAATGTTGATGGTCTCGACTCTTTCTTCTCTCACTCTCACTCACTCTCACTCTCAGCCATCCTTTTTCATCTGCAAATTTACCATATATACCCAACAGTTACCCCATTTGCTGCATAAAACCCCAGACGTTGTTTTTTACTCTTTTTTTCCCCTTAGGTGTTTAAGGTAAGAGTGGAGATCATCCGGTAAAATCCTCCATATATTTCTTGGGCCCTTCAATGTCAATTTTACTCTCTTTTTGACACATGGAAAAAAAAAAAAAAAAAAAAGCCTCTCAGAGGTGCCAGTGTGGGTAATTTGACTTGGTTCTTTCTTCTCTTCTCTAAAGTGCTCCTGGGCACACAATTGGAGCGATGGGAAGGAGATGTTTTTCTAATAATTATATGAAAAAAAGAAGTTCGTATTTTGATATTTCAGCAATATAGACTGTATGATAAGTTGTGATACCTTGAATATCAATTTGGTTATACCTTGGGAAGACTTATGAGTCCAAATGCCAACTTTGGGTAACGATTCCCTGTCAATGAACGAAAGGATATCGCCCCTTTGTGTATCGATGACGACCTCAACGTTACAAAAGATCAAAATTTGTATCTTTGAAATTTTAAGATAAATGGCATTTTCCAAAATTTGAAGTTAGATTTTGCACACAAATGAGTATTCTCAGACAACAACAAAAAAGTTAGTCAGGATTTTGAGGAATAAACTATTCTATTTTGCTACACATTCTTTCATATGTTTACAAATGTTCTGTTTAACTTAAAGTAAAAGACATAGATCTAAAATTGTACAATTCATTCGATCATTAGAAGCGCACCTTTCTTTCTCATTTTTATTGCACATTTAAAAGACATAGATCTAATCATTTTAAGCGTTCATTTCAAGAAACTGTAGTCTATAGAAGAGTACTAATAGACTTTAGCTACATAACAGTATTTAGTAAATCATAATCAATTCAAATCTACACTAACAACTCAGCAAGCTCAAGTCACAAAAGAGAACTCATCTTCTCCACTTGTCCATTTCTCTTGTAGTAGCTCTCACAAGTTTCTTTGTATTATCAACAAGCTCCTCAACAAGTGCACCAATATCATCCCTGACGAAAACATACGAAAAATGAATATCCCATGTAGATACTAATACAATACAAATGAGGATTACAAACTTGAACAGCAGGAAAAGTATCGTATAACATGGTGATTTCAAAACAATTTTTCAATTTTCTGCATCATTTGGCAACTTGTTGGATAGAGAAGGTCCTAGTATTGCCCGTCAACAAATAAATCAGATTGAAGTTGATTTACACTTTTACTGAACAGAACAAGGTTACATGGGTTTTTCGGTTCCTTTTCATTAGGGTTTATTTTCTATTTTTCAAAAAACAAAACAAGAGAAAGAAAACTCCCCTCCCCAGAAAATATTGACAAAGAAAAAACAGCAAACTTACTGAGTAGGCAGATTTCCAGAAGCACGAGAAATGCCAACATTTGCTCCTTGAAAAAGATTGCCAACATTAGAGTATCTCCGATGGTCATCATGAGCAATGCCCTTGCCGACCCCGTAGCCGAATCCTAAGCCGACCCCACATCCAGCACCAAGGCCAAAGCCAACTTGTAAGCCAGGAATCCCAGGACCAAATCCTAAGCCTAGAGTTGGTTTTCCAAAAGCCAAACCATACTTGTCATTAAACATAACACAAACACATAAAGATGAATATGAAATGATCAAATGATCACTGCCACTGTGTTGATAAAATCGTGTGGTGCAGGTGCAGCTAGAAAAGAATTGCGTCGGGTAGCTAGCTCTAGGCTCTAGCTGTATAAATGATCACCTCACTCTCACTGCCACTGGTAATTCAAGGACTGTTTAGCTTAACGACCAAAATTTCAAGTCGCCAGACAATTAATATGCTGTGCGCCGGTGCCCTAATTAAATTAAATGGACCCAAAATTCTATATTCTATACAAACCTAGGCCTGGCAGTGGCAACTAATTGATTGGCAGTCTAACCCTAAATTAGGATATATATACAAACAGAAAACTCAACTCAATTCAACGTGAGAAGATGAGAGAGAAAGAAGAACCAAGTACCGCCGAGGAGGCCGACGCCGAAGCCCAAGCCACAGCCGACGCCGACACCAAAGGCGGGACCCACCTTCCCGAGTTGCGGGGATTTGATAACTGGAAGCTTCCACAGCAAACCCTTGCCCTCCTCCTCATCCCTTTCCTCTCTATCTCTGCCTCCCCTGCCCATCATCATCTCCTTCTGTGTCTCTCTCCTCTGACTCACACGCTCTCCTCTCTCTGTTAATGTTGGGTCACTGTGTTGTGTTTCTTTGTCGTCTTGAGCTCCTGAAATGGTTTGGTTTGGGCCTGCCTAAGGAAAACAAATTTGGAACAAACTAAATAAAATTGGGTTGCCCATTAGGCCCACAAATTCAATTTTGAACATACAAATAAAATTCAAATAAAAATTTCAAGTTTGTTATAAACTGAAAGCGAAATTGGAGAGAAAAAAAAATGGAGGAATTCTGCGAATCTGAATTCTCCTTTGATCCGTTCATCTAATGAGTTTTGTAGACAGAATTCTTACAATATGTGGGGCCCTTTTCAACATGTGGGCTCCACACTCAATTATTTACAACACTCCCCCTTGGAGACCACAAATGATATGGAATATGTCTCGTTAAAAACCTTGCCAGTAAAAACCCAGTGGGACAAAAACTGGTCGAAGGGAAAAAGAGTACATAACCGTGCGTAACATAAAATTCTGTGTATATTGACATGCGTGCGACACTGCCTCGTTAAAACCTTGCCAGGAAAAACCCAGTGGGATAAAAACCTGGACGAAGGAAAAAGAGTACAGTGTGGAAAGGTCTGTATTGATGGCACGCTCCCCCTGATGCTTGGCAGAATATCTTGAAGCCATACTGTTGATCATCTGTCTGAATATCATAGTTGACACTGCTTCTGTGAGTCAATCTTTGAGCGACACTGCCTCGTTAAAACCTTATCAGGAAAAACCCAGTGGGAGAAAAACCTGATGAAGGAAAAAGAGTACAGTGTATGAAGGTCTTTATTAAAACCACGCTCCCTTTGATCAATATCTCCCCCTGAAAACTTCATGACTAGCTTTTTCCAGTAAGCGACCGTAGAGATTTCCAGAGTCTGCATATCTAATAACACTGGAGCTATTGGTAAATTCACTCAAAAAATGCTCGTATATGGTGTTATGCTTAGATAGCATCAAATATGCCTCACATCATCCCAAAATGATGGTGATGGAGTTGAACTCTATCTGGAAAAATACGATGTCCGGTCCAATATACTACCGAAAAATCCTTAAAGTGTCCAACGGATAATCCTCATAAAAATGCTTCAATACTTTCTTAGTATAAGCAAGAATCTCGTTGGCATAATGCTCGATCTTTAAGTCGAGACAAATATTTCTGGAACTCTTGAGAAGCTTTAATGTGTTGCAAACATATTAATGTACTCACTGAGGCAATTTATGCATATTAGTATTGAGTACAGATTTTGTGCTTCAGGCACATGTCATTCAGGGACTTGCTTCATGCAATTTCAATCCTTTCAAGGATTTTGTTTAAAGGGATTAAACTTTATGACACATTATATAGCTTTAACCCAGCTATTTATACATCTTTAGGGAATCACTTCAGGTGATATGCTCTGTGCATTTAATAACCCTTAAAGATAACATGTTGGTCTCCGTAAATGTGCAATAAGGGGGGCACAATTGAATTTGTAGATATGGAGAAAACCCAACATTCCTTGTTTCTGCCAGAAACATTGTGTCATACAAAGTAGGTATATTCCCTTTTATTCCGAACACCCAAGTATAACTTTCAGGATTAACAAATTTTGGGGTTCGTACTGTGGGTTTGTTCTTTCACGTTCATTCTCATCTATAATGGAATTGCCTCATTCCATTTTGGCCAATGATATTGTTAACATTTAATAATTGAACGTGGTTCCAATCAACACAGCCCATTGATGATTTGAGTAGCTACTCAAAAATCAAAATTTGTCATTCATCAATTCATGATCCCACCATTCTCATGTGCATGCGCATGCATCAATTATAAGCATTTCTTTGCTTTTGGGTACCCAAGCCACTGCAGGGGGCTTTTATTATGTAAGAATGTGGATTATAACCTCCAATGGAGCGTTATGTTATAGTAGGGCGTGGATAATCTCCATTTAGGGAGTTGGAACATTTAGAACCATATATCCGTCATGCTGCAGGCATGCTACAGATTAATATATATACATGTCAATTAATTTCTGGGACTTTAACCCATACAATTTGCAACGCATTCGGCGTGCACAATATCAATATTGACATGTCAAGGGATTGTCCTTTCGGGACTTCAATCCACATCATTTGCTACGCAACAGGCGTGCATCATATTGATCACTGCTATACCCATATTTTGTTCTTATGGGACTTTAATTTGTGCAGTGTATTATCAATGTATCCAACTTGCAATTTGTAAAATTTGCATTAATAATTCATGGATACATACAAGCCATTCTTTTGGAACGGACTTATCTCCCCATTTGGTTACCTTTCAAGGTAAAATATCAAATAAGTATATAAGCATAAAATAACACAAGTATTGCTTACATCCTTAGGTAGGAGAAACTTTTCTCAAGTATCATTCAAGCTCGTATCGGCCCAATAAATATAATGTAGCGCTTGATGATCTAGTTATATCCTACAAGAGCAAAAATCACAATTCTTCTCTCTGTCAAAAACAAATAACCCTCAAAGTTAGGATCACTTCATGGATTCTTTCTTCGGATGTTCGTTCTAAAGAAATCAAACCACTTATGAACAGAGAGTTATAAAAAGAGAAAAAAATGCAAAAAATTATGATATGGATTGCAAGATAAGGTAAGCAATTAGGTGAGGAAGTTGATGAGAGCAAACAACAAACTCTCATTTCTCCTAGTTTAGAAGAACCTTAGGAGATTTGAGCATGTGGTCACCTTTACAGTTCCCTGATGTAGCGGAAACATGATCATGGATAGTCTCACTTCCTAAATGGATGATCAGAGATAGTCTCACTTTTCAGGCACATCGAGTGCTCATTGATAGGAAAAACAAGTGGACATCGCATCACTAGGTATGGAGAAAACTGGATGTCTTCTGCAAAGAAAATTTCGTTGGTAACACATTTATACACAAATAAGAGGAATAGGTAGAACCAGTGAATTTCAAATTA
>NC_047657.1:51890-90790 GCF_902201215.1 Prunus dulcis | reverse complement strand
TGAATTTCAAATTAACCATAGGAAAATAGGAAAAATTACGAGATTCTCGGGATACTTTTGAAAAAGTAGCTCCGTGAAATCCGTAAAGCAAGATCGACTTTGAAAATAATACTTGAAAACGCCGAAAGTGCCGACAGGCATTATCAGAGGCCACGTGAAGTTTTGGACTCTTGCGAAAGAAAAAGATAATGTGGGGATTCGAGAAGATATTGGAATCATGAAAAGTTGCCAAAGTTGCCACATTTTCGTCTATAGATATTGCCTTTGCAAAACTTGATTGGAGCAACTGCGTTTCAACTCAACTTCCTTCATTTTCTGAAACTTTAGTTTTGTAAGACTTTCTTTGAAACCTTCTTAAAATGGCTTCCTCTTCTTCCTGCCCAAATAATTTCAATTTAAATGATGCTCCCACAACAACCCGTGACGCCAAAGTTTGGCGTCCATCCTTTGTATCCCAAAATCGTCATCTCACAGTTAATGATTCTGTGATGATGAATGATGCTACTGCTGTCACAGTAGCTAGGAATTTCATTATTCCAATGGATGAAATGTTGTTGACAGGGAGGTCTGAGGAAGAGGCTATTGAGGACTCAATGGCTTTTAGCATTCAGAGTGCTGCTTCTGTTTCTAACATGGCTGATCGTTTGCGTGTTAGAGCAAACGAGGTTCAGAAGCTGACAACTGAAAATTATTCTCTTCAAAGAATGCTTCATGAGTCTCAAAAAGAGGTTGAGAAACTCAAAGGAGAGAATAATTCCTTGTTGAAACTGGTGAGTTCGTACTCTGTTGATACACAGAGAAAGCTAGACATGCTGCAGGTCTCAAATGAAAGAATTTTGGGAGACCATGAGAGGCTCATGGCTAGGCTTAAGAGGCGCCGTCCTCTTCCTTCAGAGGCTTCCAGAACATAATGTAATTTTATAGATTTTACAGGGCCTGCACCTTCATTGCAGGTGTAAAAATCTATCTGTTGTATGTTCCTTTCCTTTTATAATAATAATTGCGCACATTCTTAAACTTGCATATGTGGTTTTTACGTCTTTTCAAAATGACGGTTTGGAACCTTGTGCCTTATAGGTTCAAATAACCACATCAAATCTCTCATATTTCCATGCATGTGAGCCCAGAACTTTTGGTCTGGGTTAAACCCAAACTCATAATTTATTCGCCATTTTCAAATGGACATGAAATATGAATTGAATAAAAGCTACGATAATATCTCAATATAGTAGTGAAGAACATTAACTACTATATACCCACAACTTCAAGTTTTAGGATCTCTCATATATTTGGATCCATGGGCTTCCGGCCCATATGTAACAAAATATGTGGGGAGCCTCAATTCATCATTTGATTTTTATACTGATATTATCCATTTCACGGTGTATTCTTAACAACCTGATTCACAAAATATATTTCTTCCTTGAGGTGTCGATTATAACAAAATCGAACTTTATTAAATTCATCATTCTCTTATGCCAAAGAAATATGTGGTGTACCACAATTTGCAATAATACCTCAAAGGTTGTCCATTTAACTGTTGGAACTTTAGGTTCTCAACACTGTTAGATTTTGAACTTCAGGCCAAAATCACATATTCTCATGGTATGGACATTTTTACAATTTTCTATACATATTTCGGGACTTCAAGTCCTTACATAATTGTCCATATTTTGAGGAACTTCTGGCATCTCATTTAATTGTTTATCCATGAGTTTAAGGAACTGCAGGTTCCATTTTGTATATAGTGACGGTTTACCCAAAATGGTTAATATTTATGCATACGTCACTATTCATGTGAATAGTACTATTCATCAATCATGAATACATATCTATTCATATGTGCAGTACATTTGCCAGTACAGTTATTATTCATGTGTACGGCACTTTTAACCAATACGGTACTGTTACATCATCAAGGAACTCTAGGTCCTTATTTACATGTCAAGGATCAAGGATCTTCAAGTCCGATCTCTTGTTTACATGTATAGTACCGGAGAGACTGCCAGCTCTCATATCAATATCATCATCAAGGATCTTCAAGTCCTGATGTAAATGTATGATGAGGATCAAGGAACTTCTGGTCCTGATCTGTATACTGTAAAAACTCATCATACAGCACAATTAATCCATAAAATAAATTTACTGTTAAATAAATTACTTGTATGGGCGTTAATCCCGCACCATACTTTAAATGTGCGGTAAAGTAAATTCATAAATTAAATTGCTGTATGGACGTTAATCCCGCACCATACTTTAAATGTGCGGTAAAGTAAACGTGCTTGTATGGGCACTAATTCTGCTCCATACATTTAAATGACAGTAAAGGCGTGGACGATAAACCCGCACCACCCTTTAAAGTAAATTTATGATAAAGTAAATGTGCTTGTATGGGCACTAATTCTGCTCCATACATTTAAATGACAGTAAAGGTAAAGGCGTGGACGATAAACCCGCACCACCCTTTAAAGTAAATTTATGATAAAGTAAATGTGCTTGTATGGGCACTAATTCTGCTCCATACAGTTAAAGAACAATAAATTTACGATAAAGTAAATGTGCTTGTATGGGCACTAATTCTGCTCCATACAGTTAAATAACAATAAATTTACGATAAAGTAAATACAATTATTTGTGGGTTCATATCAACACCACAATCAAATAATATAGTAGATAATATTATTATCGTTTGTGGAAGGCATCATGATTGTCTCTCAAATCAAATGCTTTCCACCTGTAACCTGCACACCTGCACTTATATTGATATTAAATAGTATAGATTCTTCTCAAAACCACGATGAAATAATATAATAATATACTAGCTATATAGCATATTATATAAAATATGCACACAAAAAAAATGATGGATATCAAGCTTGCTACTGCCTTTCCACCTGCAGAGCAAGTTAAATAGTGTAGGATAATACTAAAGTAATTGAAAGATAAGGAAGCAGATGACTTATTGTTTTTTCAGTGGGTTCTCTATTCTTTCGGTGGGTTCTATCAATACTAAAGTGCAGAACACTATCGCTTCCTTCTTCTGTGGCTGCTCTGCTTCTTTGCACGGATTCGAGAGGATGAAGGGGACCATGGCATGTTGGTCCATGCTAGAGCAAATGGATGTGGAAGCTGGAGAAGCAGAGGAAATATCCATAAATGGCTTTGGTTTTGTTTGGTTTCATGATGGTGTCTGCTTGCTTTTGTTGCTTTCATGATGGTGTCTGCTTGCTTTTGTTGCTTCAATTCAAGCTATAATGATGATGATGAGATATTGAAGCAGAGAGACAGCAGCTGAAGCAAGAAGCAGCAAATTGGTATGAGGAGATGGCGGCTAGCTTCTTCCACTGATTCTGAAACTCATCATCTCTCCTCTCTTGTTCTACCTTTTCTTCGGGTTGAAAGAAAGAAAGAGAAGCAAATATAACTTAAACTAGAGAAGCTTCAATGATGCTGTTGAAAAGAATGGGTCTTTCGGGCCATTTTTATTATTTTTTTTTGAATAGTTGGTCAGAAGAAAGAACACCGAAAGTTCAAAGGGTGAGAAAGAAGAGCTCTTTGTGAAAGAAACAGAGGAAGAAGCAGGGGAGCTGAGGCTGGAGAGAGATAAGATATCTGGGTTTCATCTGGTATTGTTAAAGCGAATTCGTGCTGATAACGTGTTATAAACTGAAAGCGAAATTGGAGAGAAAAAAAAATGGAGGAATTCTGCGAATCTGAATTCTCCTTTGATCCGTTCATCCAATGAGTTTTGTAGACAGAATTCTTACAATATGTGGGGCCCTTTTCAACATGTGGACTCCACACTCAATTATTTACAACAAAGTTATAAAACATTTTCTTACCCTTAAAAACAAAAAATAAAAGAAAAAGGAAAAAAAAAATTGTATATCCCTCCCCAGTTGCCGCCAGTCAGCCAGGCCCAGCTAAGGTAAAAAGGACTGTGGCCTGAAGAGCAGAGTGACTGAAGACCAGAGGGCAGAAGAGAAGGGAAGAGCAGAGGCACGAGCGGCGGCAGTAGAAGCAGGATGATGAGTCATTGTCATAGTAGCTTGTGGGCAAACCCAAACCCGGTGGCGGTTGCGAGAGTCACAAGTTTGATGCGATTGAATTTGAAGAACAATTTGTACTACAAGAACAAGAAGAACAACATATCCTATTCCTATTCCTATTCCTATTCCTTGTCCCTGTGCTGCGTGGGATTGAGAGCGCCTATGGGTTTTGGCTACAGTTCCAGTTGCTTTGATGATCAACATCAGCAGCAACAGCAACAGCAACAGCAGCAGCATGATGTTGTCGTCCAGGATGATGAGGACGATCTCCGCTCCTTGTTGCAGGTCTCCCTTTCCGTTTTTTTTGTCGCCAAATTCTGTTAATTTCTTGGCAGGCGTTCCTTTTCAAGTTTCACTCTGCAGATTCTAAAAATTTAAGTCTTGTTTCCTTTGTTTTGCAGATTCTTCCACATGATTTACACGAAAATCTTCTCAATGAGCCCAAAAGAGCTCGACTCTTAGAGGTCTCTCTATCTCCCTCATTTTTCTTATGTCTAGGATAGGATTCAGGCTCAATTATCGTTGGAATTGTCTGTCAAGTATCGACTAGTATCCATCTATCCACTGCTCAGTTGTATGAATCACTTGTTTATCTTCTTCAACTGCAATACAATTATAGAAACACCCTGCCTCAGTTAAACTTGTGTATCTCTAGTTGACACCCTTGATGATGCAAAGGCAAATGCAATCGCAAACTTAAAACAAAGTTTTCTTTAAAGGGGGCATTTCTCAGTTCTCCCACTTTTCGTATCTCTTTTGCATTTAGATAGCCTGTGTTTTTCTGGTTTTTTATTTATTTAAATATTATTACAGAATGATTATCCGATGCTTTATGTATGCCATAGGTTATATTGGATTTGGGTCGTATGCCGGAAGCACGCTATCTTGGTGAACTTGGTGGCCAATATTTAAGGAGAACAGTGGTAAAGCCATACTTTTGGGGTTATAAATTGTTTAAGTCTTCCACTTCAATTAACTTTCTAGGGTAGTCAGCAACTTACTTGCAACGAATCAAATAGTACAGCGAATGGTATGCTACACAGGCCTTCTCTCCCCTCCTCCATAACCACCACCACCACCCCCCCAACACATGCACACCCACACTATTTTAAAGAAAAAAAAATCTTCAGTGGGATTTACTGATGTATTCAAAATGGCTGTTACCCAGGTATCGTTGGAAGAGTTGGAGCATGCTCAAAATGCTATTGGAGATTTTGGGGGGGATAACAGAGCTGGTATTGAGGGTACCTTGCACAGAATATCAGCCATTAAGAGTAGGAAAGGGCTGATAATTGGATTGACTTGCCGAGTTGGGAGGGCTGTAAGTGGTCAGATTGACATGGTTTACGATATGCTTCAATATGAGAAGAGCATCTTGTTTGTTGGAAGGTATGTAATCTGTTGTCCTGGTAAACATGTGCTACAATGGGAGCAATTGGGTTGTTGGGGTAATGGCATATAAACAAATCAAACCACTATGTTGTGTCTAGCACAGCCTGCACATGGGCGTGACTGGTTTCTAAGGGGATAAGTAGTTGAAATAGAATAAGAGATAGCTTTAACTGCACTATATCTATCATTCTTTGGATCTTAAGAAATGACATCATGAGATCTTGTAATGCCATTCCGGCTTTTGCCAATGTCAAATGTGGTTTTGTACCTCCCTGGTGAACTGTGGCTCAATAAAATAATGGAACAGGAAGAGTTTGGATATGGCAAAGATCACTGTGAACAATGAACATTACTGTGACTCAGTAAATAATCTAATAACTTATTGATTGGTACGGGATTTCCAAAAATGTGCCTGTAACTATTAGCATGTTTCTAAACTATGTGATATATAATTCCTTAGTGGTGATGTCCTTCAATTTGTCAAGGCCTGGGGTTGGCAAGACCACTGTATTGAGAGAGATTGCTCGTGTCTTGTCAGATGAATTTCACAAAAGAGTGGTAAGTTGAGTTTTTTGTCTTCTTCTTATATTATGTGGTGCCAACTCCCTCTCTCCCTCCTCTCTCTCTTCTGTTATAAGTGTTTGCATCTGTATTTCAACATATGATTCAAAGAACACTAACACTACTGGGACAGGTAATTATTGATACAAGCAATGAAATAGGAGGGGATGGAAATATTCCACATGCAGCAATAGGAGGAGCCCGGAGAATGCAGGTAACAGAACCATCTATGCAACACAAGGTTATGATAGAGGCAGTAGAGAATCACATGCCTGAGGTGATCATTGTTGATGAGATCGGCACAGCAGCTGAAGCTCTTGCTTGTCGCTCGATTGCTCAGAGAGGGGTCATGCTTATTGCTACTGCTCATGGACAGCAGCTTGAGAATATACTAAAGAATCCTACTCTATCTGATCTGGTTTGTTCTGATCTATATAAGAAACTCAATGTGGAATTATTCCTGCTTGAAGTCCTCTTATTCCAAGTTACATCCAAACATAATTTTGGATTGTCTTCCCCTTATTGCATATTGGACTGTCCTAGAAAATAGCAAATGAAGATCGAAATCGTTATAAGATCTAGTAAATTAGAGTAATACGGGAACCACTGATGAGCTGGTCACCATGGTTAATGGAATTGTACACATCAATATTCCAGATTGGTTATTGGTATGCAAGTTCAGAGTAATGTGTGAAGCCAGTCAGGATTTAATTAATATGTCAAATGATTTTGAGGGTCTTGTGCTCTTATACTCCCTTTCTTGCTAATATGTTGTGCAATTAAATTGAAGTTGCAGCCCAACAAGTTATAGAGAACAACCCCTATTGGCTGTGCAATGTGAAATAAATAATTTGATGCAGGATTGTTTGGTAAAAGTTGCACTTCTGATTTGTAATTTCTGTTTTCAGGTTGGAGGAGTAGAAACTGTTACTTTAGGAGATGGTGAAGCCAAAGCTAGAAGATCTCAGAAAACCATTCTTGAAAGGCAAGCACCCCCAACGTTTGAATTCTTAATTGAGATGAGACAGAGGCACTATTGGGTTACACATCAGGTGTGTAAATTAACTTATTAAGTGAATTCTTCATATGTAAGTTATTAACTTATATATAAAAGTTATTTTATTCATATGAATAAATTATTCTTTAGTTCGTGCAATAACTTACTCACTTATATAATATACTCTTTTCCCTCTACCCTCATCCGGCAGACAGAAAAGAGTGTAGATATTCTGCTTCGTGGCAAAAGCCCACAGGTCGAGGTAATTCTCTCAGTAGCTGTATATTTTGACATCTTGTGGATTTAATTTGAAGTGTTGTTTTGCATATGGCAATTTACTCCTCTCAGATTTTGATATGATCGTAACTCTATAGCAAGGAAAATTTCCTAGCAACCAAATTCAGATAAAATCAAGATGCATAGTTAAAATTATAGAATTTTAACTGTTTGTAAGTATTCACATCATCCTTTTTTTATTTTGTTGGTATATGTGCCAAAAAAAGTAGTGGTTTGATTGGCCTGACCTAGCGAACTTAAACTATAAATCCCTCTGAAGTTTTTAGGTCTCTAAGACATATTCTTGTCCTTTGCTTTATTTTTCTTTTCCCTTTTAGCTAAACAATTGGCCAGTTAAAGGTTGATATATTGATGACAATTTCATTTTCCTTTGTCAACCCAACAATGTCATATCACAGATAATTGTTTTGGATTTTTTGTTTTTGTTTTTATATTGGCAGTGTGTGATTTAATTGAGCATGTGGCTCTGGAAAACCACCAGGAGGGCTATGTAACTCATAACTACTTGGAATTTGGTTTCGTTGATGCAAGTTATAATCCAAATCATAATTTGCTAGGAGGGAACGCATATTGAAATTACCTTGTGTTTTTTTGTTTGCCAATAGTTGCTTGATTATCATGCAACAGTTTTTTCTTCCCGGGCGGAGTTTTCCTCTATTGCTTTCATTCTGTTTTGCTCTCGAGCTGTGTTAACTAAAAACTTTAAACATTTTGATTTTGCAGGTCAGGACAAGGGATAAGAAGTTCAAGGTTGTAATAGAAAGATCAAAGTCATATGACGAGTGTGAGGGTTAATACGTGCTTCATTTTCTTAAGTTTTACAGGAAGATTCCAAAATTCAAATTTGCGGAAACCCTTGTGTTGTTTTTTCCTAAGGTGAGAAGGCTTTGCTTTAGCGAAAAACTCTAAAGAAAGAAAGAATAGAAGAGGCCAGAAGAGCCTTTTCCAGATGGTGTGCTCTTTGGCAAGTGCGCAAGATGTGACTGATTAACTTAGCTAGTTTAACAGGAGAGCATTATAAATGGATAGAGGGATGGAGGGATGCGTGTAGAGATCCTAGGTTCGCACCTTCGTGTAATAATAGTAAATAAAAGAGGGTACCAATTTTCGTAGATGTTTAACATTTTTCATTTTTTATATTGTGCTGAGAGGAGTGACGAAGAAGCAAAAGAGCAAATGGCTGTGGGAAAATCCTTGTGCAAGCAAAAAGGAATCCAATGGCTGAAACCATGCTCTTGAGATATGTTTAAGGTTGTATAGTGCCTTGTGCAGTAACAGCTATATTGACCAATTCATTGATGCTTCCGAATTTAGTAGGCGTATGTATCAGGACGTGTGGAAATTGAGGAGGAAGTATTTCAGCAATCATTAGTGATGATTAATACTGGGTATGGTAATAATTAGCATGATTGGATGCATCATTCTCTTCAAGCGCAACTGGGGCTGGGTGGCTAGTATCAGCTACATTTAAAAGGTTTTATCTGGGTCCAATCCAAGAAGCAGCGCCAAGTTGGCGTCTGTGCTCACCATTATTAAGCGGCACTTTCCCGCTTGAATTTCTTGGATGGAGGAAAAGAGAGAAAACGTCCAAAATCATAAGAGACTTGCAACATATAGAAGGGTTTTGAAAAACAATCATTTGCCATGGTGGAGAGAAGACGAAGGGACCGAGGAGATAATATGGTATAAATTTGTATTATATATAATATTAATAAGGGTTAACATTTTCTTTTTTGGGGTCTGAAATAGTACTTCACTACGAAAACGCTAAAACATCGCCAGTGATATAGGGAAACAAAGAAATAGAAGGCAAGGATTATACTAAGCTCAAAAAGCTTAGAGGGACATGTGGCAAAAGGGACAAAAGGGGACGTGAAATTTTGGGGATAACAAATCCCAACCCGTAAAGAACAACTCGCCAATCCAAAACTCAATGTAATCTAAGATTTCATTTGAATGATGTTATTCGAATTTAAGGGTTTAGATGACTACAAGGTAGAATTGTTTGTTCAAACTATATATTATCAGAGAATTTTTCAGTTGAGGGATTTTATTTGAGGGATATGTTTGTAGGGTCCACAATGTATTGTATTACAATAATCCGAATCGTCTAGTTTTTAGATATTTCTTCAAAGATCATCACTACAAAAAATCACTTGAATCTAAAACTATTTGACCACTCAATTAAATGGTTGTTATTATAGCCTTTTCTTGAATAACCTTGTTCGTCTATTTTGTTATCCCAACTAGATGCCTTATAATTTTCAATTTGCATGATTTTTTACAAAGATAATCTATGAACTTTAAAAATAGATGTTTAGAATTGGATTGTTGAAAAAATATTTGTAGGGGACCTAAACAGTGTCCCTCAACATGAGTTTTTATTGGTGAAAGTAGGAATTATGGTTTCCAAGATTGTGAGTTTTCCCTGGTATTCGGTGACAAATACAACTAGCTTACTTATATGTGAGAAGCGAAGCTTAAACCTTAGGCCAAGGGTGCAACAGATGTCGTGAGTTGTATGGTTCCACTATTTTTTTTGCCCTTTTAACAAAATAAGATGTATATCTACGTTTATTTATTTATTTATTATTTTTTATATGAAAAAAAGATACCACACCATTTGGTGCTTAATCTATTTAATTTTATAAATTTAGGGCTGGATTATCTTCTTAAATAATAAATAAATTTTACTTTTGCATTGCATCATTGGTGGGCCGACCACAAATGTGATAAATGGCTTTCTATATATATATATATATATATATATATATATATATATATATATATATATATATATATTTTTTTTTTTTGGTCGAAAAATGTGATAAATGGCGTAGTTTTAGGGATCTAGTCGAAAAGACAACGTAATATAAAGGTCCATTTTGATATTTTGGGGTCTGTATAAATAAATAGTTGTAAACTTGTAATGCTAGGTAAATGAAGGTAGTGTTCCATTTGTACATGGATTACCATACCATATTAGAAAGGGAAGAGGCCTCGTGGTTCGACTCTATATATACAACTCAAACATCCTAACTCTCATACCTAAAATATATACCCAACCACACCACACCACACCACAAACTCAAAACTCTCATCAACTCTCATACTAAAGAAATGGCATTGGCAACCAAGATTGACGTGAAAAGTTTGGACGAGCAGTTGGAGAATCTCCATCTGCGCTTTATGAAGAAGAAGAAAGAGTTGCATGACCAAGAAAGCAAAGTCATCAACGTGAGAGACGTGGTGGCCAAAGAAGTTCCTCAAGAATGGAAAATCATTCGAAAGAAACTTGTCGTGAAACAAGTTTTTGCTCGTGGAGGCTTCGATACTGTCCATAAAGGCATCTACGATGGGCAAGAAGTTGCAGGTATGGTAATTAAATATGTTTACATGCACAAATTCATGTGTATATATATGTGTACATGCACAAATTCATGTGTATATATATATATGTGTACATAATTTTCTTGAACTTCATTGAAGGTGTATCTTTTATTTTTCCTTTGATTATACAGTCAAAATGTTGGAGTGGAGAGAAGACGGCCGAACAAAAGCTGAAATAGCTTCTTTGAAGAAAGATTTTAGGCAAGAGGTTTCTATTTGGCATAAGCTTGATCATCCTAACATTACTAAGGTACTACGACAATGGTTATTTGTTTTTGCTTTTCGCTCTTCTGTCTACTCTCAAATTTTTTATCTTTATTTGTTATTAATTCTTTTTCTTTAATTTTTTTTGTGATTAGTGTATTGGAGCCACAACGGATAATGATTCAGCCTCTGTTATTACTGAGTATCTTTCTGGAGGAACCCTAAAAGCCTTCATCATACAATACCAGAAAAGAAGTTGCCTCTCAAGACAGTCAAACGACTGGCAGTTGATCTTGCTAAAAGGTATCTCTCTTTTCCTACATATATTATTTATCTTTGTTGATTTCTCTCCCTGGACCTAAGTAATAGTGTAATAATATATACGTTTCTAACATATGTTTTTCAATATATATTATATATGCAAGTATACTAATGATATATATATATATATGTATGTATATGTGTTTGCATGCAGATTGAGTTATTTGCACTCCAAGAACATTGTTCATAGAGACGTGAAAACGGAAAATGTGCTCCTTGATAAGGATAGTAGGGTGAAGATAGCAGACTTTGGAGTTGCTCGTCTTGAGGCTTCAAATTTAATTAGTAGAGATGACAGGCTACACGGGAACCCCTGGATACATGGCCCCTGAGGTATCAATTAATTCACTTTCTTTTTTCTCTACTTAGATTATAAGGGCTTGCCCTAGACTTTAAATTAGATTATAAAGGCTTGCCCTAGACTTTAAATTATATTTTAATCGCGGCAATCTGATCAATACCAAATGTTCTAATTGGATAATATGATGATGATGATGCAGGTCTTGGAAAGTAAACCCTACAACAGAAAATGCGACGTTTATAGCTTCGGCATTTGCTTGTGGGAGATGTATTGCTGCGATATGCCCTACCCTAACATCACGTTCTCCGAATTGACTTCAGCTGTTGTTTATAAAGTATGTAATTTATATTTCCATATTTTGTTTTCTTTATTTTTTCAAATGCAGCTTTATAATGTAGTCTGAGTGACCCCAAACTTACTATTTTTGTACTTTTGTGTTGCTTCAGAATTTGAGGCCAGAGATACCCAAGCATTGCCCAAGCTCTCTAGCCAAAGTGATGAAACAGTGCTGGGATGTAGAACCCAAGAGAAGGCCAGAAATGGAGGAGGTTGTTTCCATGCTAGAGGCAATTAACACGTCAAACAGTGAAGCCTCAATTCGTAGTCATGCTCCTTCGGGTTGCTTCAGCTTCTTCGGCTCAAGACGCTAACAGACTCATTCCACGTTGTAATATTTAAGTAGAGATTGCTGAATTAAATGACAAAAAAGGAGTGTGGTACTCTTTCCTTGACTGGATTTTCCTCTTTCAGGAGGTTTTTTATAGCAAGGTTTTAACGAGGTCACTAATTTACTTCTCTTGTCATCTGATATTGCTGGATGTATTTTAAGCAGTCATTGAAGGTGATTTCAGTTTGATCCCAAAAGAATGACCAAATTTGATTAAACATGTTTATCATTGAAGCATCAGCACAAACGCAAGTGAAAATGAAAGACAGAACATGGATAAAAACACACTAAGAGAGATTATAATTAACTAAGTAAATGACGGAAATCACTTCATGGTGTCCAAGGGCAGCTTACACCAACTACATGTGATTAATATCTATTGCAAACTACTTCTTGAATAGCTAGGTTTAGATTGGTCAGAACAATGCAAAAGCACTTGTTGATCTGAGCAAATGAACAAGAATTAATGTGTTTGGCGAGTCTTAGTGCTGCTGAGAGGTGGATGGATGCAGTGGCGGAGCCACTTCTAGGTCTGGAGTGGTCCTAGCCCTCCAAGATTTTTATCTCTCCTCTATTATATATTATATATAATATATATATATATATAGAATTTATAATAAATAACTTACAATTTAAGTTAAAATTTCTTCTAAAACAAATTAGACATGACTCAATTAAAAATATTTAGCTGTGAACATGTAATTATTGAATACTTAGGTGTTTTATATACTTGTATTTTCTACTTCGACCCCTTCTCCCCAACTTTACAATTCTAACTCTGCCTCTGAAGGGATGCATGTGATCATGTGAGGGGACATGCTATACACACACATTACAAAAATAAAATAAAATAAATTGTGAATAAAGATGAGGTATATTATATATATACGTTAAGGCCAAAAGAAAGGATAAGGCATATGTGGAAGAAAATCACTAAGACGTACCAGGAAAAGTTATAAAGAAAATACAAAAAGAAAGAAAACTAGTAAGGTTCTGATCTGAAACAAACGTACCGCTTGAAGTTTCGAGAGGGCGAGGGGGGGAGAGAGAGAGAGAGAGAGGGGGACAATAATACAATATGGCGTCATTACGTGTTAATAATAGTTTTAGTATATTAAACACCGAACCCAAGCGCTCCTTATTTTCTGCAACAACAAGGAGGAGCAGAAGATCATCATCAGTGAGACTGACAGTAGTAGCAGAGACTATGTCTACTGTCAAATTGGGTATCAAAGTCGATAAGAATCCTCCCGAGTCCAGGCTTAGCCAACTGGGCGTCAGAAATTGGCCCAAGTATATATCTCTTCTATTCTCTCTCTCATTTTCTTTTTTCGCAATAACAAACTAATATATTTTCTGGTGTCGTATTGGGAAGAGATGAGTAAACTTGCTTTTCCGTTGAGACACGCACAATATTGCATCTGTTGGAAAATAATAATTACATCTTTGTTTCTCTGTTGATTTTCTCTTTTAACCTTTTTTATTATTTATATTTTGTTCATTCTGATTATGAGACGAAAAATATATAGCGAGAGGCAATTATTTTCTCAATTACAAGATGAAATGCAATTTGAAAAGTTTAAAGAATTTATTTCTTAGGATTTAGGGAGACTTGCAAAATGAAAAGATCAATTAGTAAGTAGAACTACTACTTTTTAGTTCTTATGTAATTTTACTCATGCTTTGTTGCTTTGAGCTTCATATCTTCTCTCTTTTGGTTGGGACATGATATTAATTATGGTTGTGCTGCATGCATGGATTATGCATATGCGCTGAGTTAACAGGTGGAGTTGCCCCCCAAGCAAATTTCCATGGACATACAGTGACAAAGAGACTTGCTATCTGCTGGAAGGAAAAGTGAAGGTTACCCCAGATGGGTCAAATGAGTCAGTTGAGATTGGTGCTGGTGACTTGGTGGAATTTCCAAAGGGAATGAGCTGCACTTGGGACGTGTCAGTGGCTGTAGACAAGCACTATAACTTCAGCTAGAATTAATTAATTCTATATAAGCCATTTGCCTCATTTTGCAATAAATCTATGGGACATATGAATGCATGTTATGTACCATGTAAACCTAGTTATGTGCATGTGCTTTTGGACTTGTTTACATATATATACCAAAATCTATATATGTCCGTTTTTCTAGAATGAGCACCAACTTTGGCATTGGACAGTTGATAAGCATGCAGCAGCACATTGGTGCTCATTATTCAATGACCAATGACCACCTCTTTTGTCTCTTGGAGTGCTTTTAGGTATGTAAACATTAATTTTTTAGGCCACTCCCACTCCAAACAAGAGAAAATCACAAGGCTCTCTACTACTTTGACCCAATTTCGGTTTCAACAAATAGATTTGAAGGAGATACAATTGTAACAAGATTAGTTCAGCTGGCAATGGCATAATTAAGTTTAATTAATATTTTAAGCTCACATTGTATGTGTTAGACCCTCTAGCGGTAGGGAGAGGTGAAGCTCTATCTCTTAACAGTTTGGATCAAATTGGTGGTTAGTTTGATCCAATAACGATTAAGAGATAGGGCCTCATTTAAGGGTCTTAGATAAGGTCCTCACTATAGAATGACTCGCCTCGGGTATTAGTTTGGGCCCTATGGCCTTAGCTCATCAAGGATCAAGGATGACGGATCTCATTTTGATTGTTTCCTTTGAAAAACTAAAAAAGACAATATATGGATCAATCATCAGGATCCTGATGCTGTGCTAGGATTTCACAATTGAGTTTTTATTGGTGGTAAATCTTCTATTTTGTTTCCGAAAAGCCCTAGGAAATTGCGCAGAATTAAACGATCTGAAATTGAATTTGAACGGGCAACAAACGCAATTTGAGAGTCAATCCCATAGCGTGAAGGAGCAGCTTTTGTCTAGTGTCCCCTAGTCATCATAATATTCAACTAGATCAGGCCAAACAAGGAATTAGAAGTTTATCGTGTAATGAAAAGAACAAAAAGAGTCGATTTTATATAAAGTAACAAATTGTTTGAAAAGATTCTCTTCATTATATGAGATAAGATTTAGAGTCACAATCATATCTCAATTTAAGAATACAAAGCAGAATCCAAAACAAATAATAATACAATGAATGCTTTTAAGACCGACTATTGATAATCATCTGTTATATGGCGATCGGAGAGACAATAATGAATTTAGCAATCTTTGAATAATATCAGCCGTTTGATATAGTTATACGTAGTAACATGATGCATATTACTAATAGTTTATCTTCAACAACTAATTTCAGTTGGAAGTATATCGTAATATGGATAGTAAGTATTTGCTAATTTTACGGTGAACGCTATCTTCCTCCCAAAGAAACGTTATCTCTATATAACGGGAGGGCTGGCCGATGACCAAATGAATCAATAATATATTTATATATACAGATCTTGTTGAGAAGAATCAAAGAAGAAGACAATGACGAATTCAGAGAGCCCATTGATTGTAGCTTTTGGAGAGATGCTCATCGACTTTGTGCCCGACACTGCAGGAGTTTCGCTGGCTGAGTCCACGGGCTTCCTCAAGGCCCCCGGTGGTGCGCCTGCCAATGTGGCTTGTGCCATCACCAAGCTTGGTGGCAAATCGGCTTTCATTGGAAAGGTTAGATATCGATCTATTGCTTGCTGGTTTTGATTAAGAAATCAATAATTATTATAATAAGTTCTGCTTAGTAATTAAGGAGTTGTGCATGTGCAGGTTGGAGATGACGAGTTCGGGCACATGCTGATCAACATACTGAAGAAGAATGGGGTGAACGCTGAGGGAGTGTGCGTGGATACGCATGCTAGGACGGCGTTGGCGTTTGTGACCTTAAGGAAGGACGGTGAAAGAGAGTTCATGTTCTACAGGAACCCTAGTGCTGACATGTTGCTAAAGGATTCAGAGCTGAACATGCCTCTTATTAAGCAAGCTAAGATATTCCACTACGGATCCATTAGCCTCATCTCCGAGCCATGCAGATCGGCTCATATGGCAGCCATGAAAGCCGCTAAGGATGCCGGTATTATGCTTTCCTATGATCCCAATGTTAGGCTGCCTCTCTGGCCCTCTGCTGATGCTGCTAGGGAGGGGATCAAGAGCATATGGAATCAGGCTGATTTCATCAAGGTATTTATACTCTCTCTTTTTTGTATATTAATATAAAATACAAATTACTTGCTCATCTTCCTGATCAATTAGATATACGCATCCATTCCCCCCAAAACCAATCTTTATTTAATTTTATGACTTCCTTCTGAATTAGATCGTCCATGGTGGCACTCTGCAGGACTGTTTAATTGGATGTCAAAATTGGATTAGGGTTTATAGTATTCTTGACTTCTTAATTGCGCTTTGCTGCAAATCCTTTTTATTGAATTAATTATTCTATTTAATGCTATTTTTAGATAAAGAATTCTATAAGTAATTGCGTCGGTACGTACGGTTTTCGATAATTAATTATAGATATTATATAATGATTGATGATTGTTGCATGCATATATATATATATATATATATAATATAGGTGAGCGACGACGAGGTGCAATTCCTGACGCAAGGAGATGCAGAAAAAGATGATGTGGTTCTGTCCCTATGGCATGACAACCTCAAACTGCTTGTGGTCACTGATGGTGAGAAGGGCTGCAGATATTACACTAAGGTGCGTGCGTAATTAGTATCTAGAGCTACTGCTTGTGGTCACAATATTGCACTTGAACATCTCTATACACGTATATATTTACACTTTTTTTTTCTTCCCTTTTCTACATATACTGATCAGTGTGCCCGCTTGGTTAACATAGTTAATAATTAACTGTAAGATGCTTGCACGTATATCTTAATTAGCAAACCATCCAGGGAACAAATTTGATGACTAAATAACGACTCATGAGTACTTAATACTGGCTGTACTGCTACTGTACGTGGTTTGATTTGTTTCTTTAATTTGCTTCCTGATAATACATGCATGTAAATGTAATACAGAAATTTAAAGGAAAGGTGACTGGCTTCTCTGTTAAAGCTGTCGACACAACTGGTGCTGGTGATGCATTTGTTGGCTCATTTTTGCTTTCCATGGCCAAAGATAACTCCATCTTTGAGGTAACTTCAGTCCCAAATTAATTAGACATGTTTTTTAAACTTGTATTTCTGGATTGTAATTGGCCTAATTAACCTTAACTTTAATTAACTACATAGGATGAAACAAAATTGAAGGATGCTCTGTCTTTTTCAAATGCTTGTGGAGCAATCTGTACTACTCAGAAGGGTGCAATTCCAGCTCTTCCAACCCAGTCTGCTGCTCTTGAACTCATTTCCAAGTCCAAATCCAAGTAGATGTTTTAATTTCCTCTTTGGTTTAGGATCACACTCTCCTTGTTTATTTTCTGGTCTTTTTTGATTGTTCCGTTTCTTAAATCCAGTTAAGGATAACAAGTAATTATCCCAAATTTCTTAATTAACTTCAGTTTTTATGCTAAGATTTGTGAATCTCTCTTCCTCCCTCAAACCTTTAATTTTTGTTGTTTTGAGAGCAACCTCAAACCTCAGTTAGGTCACCATTAACTTCAGTTCACGCTACATTATTTAAGATTATGTCTTCATCAAACCATTGTGTTCTCTTTTACAATAATACCAATTTTAATAATTTAACTAGATGTGCACGTTTAAATATTATGTACAAACAAATGTAACAGATCACATTTCTGTTATTCCTATTTGCTGTTTTGGGTTACTTACGTCTTAGTATTTTCGTAATGCAACATTACCTGGAAAAATCAATAATCAATATAAGATGGGCGTGGTCCTCGAACTTTTTAAAAGTACTCACTTTTATCTTCAAACTCTCAAATCAATCGATGTAATCTTAAAATTCACCCTTTTACATCTCTATTTAAGGTTTTATTTTGGATATTTAGAAATTGGGGACAAAAGTGAGATTTAAATAGGAAACTAGCCTTGAGAAAAGTCCTCAAATTTAATCATTAAAAAAAAATGTAGGGAGCCTGAATTTTAGCCCAATTGTGCCGTCTGAAATAGTAGAAAACTTAACCCTCCAAAAATTTAATTGAAAAACCCAAAATCCATTTTGAAAAACAAAACAAGACTCAAAACATGTTTAAATTACAATATTAACACCAACTGAAGCCCAGCCCAAGTTTCATTAAAAACCCAAACTAAATTGCAGCTTTGCCCACCACCCTTTCAAGGCAAAACACAAACTGAAGCCCACCCCAAGTTTCACTAAAAACCCCAAAACATTCAAACCAAGCCAAGTCCACATTTATAAAATAAAAAAATAATAAAAACCCAAACAAAAACAAAAGAAATTAATAATGGGAAAAGCAGACCAATCATGCAACTCAAGAAGTCGTCCTGACTGTTAATACACTTCACATTACTGTTAAAGCGTATTCAACGACTGTTAATATACTTTATATACATATTAATATCTTTTATATATATATATATATAATTATTAATATATATTTTACAAATACCCATCACATTCCCAACGCCATATTATGTTCATTCTAATTCTCAAATTCAAACCATCTCTTTTGCTCAAACTCGCAGCAAAGTTTTTTGTTTTGTTTTTTTGTTTTGTTTTCCTTATAATAATATATTCTTTTGATTATGTAAAAGTTATACACTACATTTTCTAGCAAACACAATATTGTTACTTTTGTTACACACATGGATTGTAAAGATTAAAACTTCATGCTATATTTAGCGCCGCTATTGCTTTACTATATTCAAAACATTTACATCAACTAAGTAAGAAAAACTAATACAACATATATGAGTAGCTGTTGTGCATAAATTCATAAAAAGTAATGAAAACAATATTGTCCATTTGGTCTGTTGATAGATCATATCACCACTAAAAGCCGAGCCTATTATAGACCGCCACGTGGTCATTTCCCTTCTAGGTCCCCCATATACCAACTCGAGCAGACATGCCTGTCACAGACCGTCACATGGTCCTTTCCTTGCTAAGTTACATGTCTACCGACCCGACCACAGTGGTGCTATATATGACCGGGAGCGCATTGAAGACCTGCAAAGTTGATTGGACCCCAGTCAGGTTAGTCACTCCACCCACCTGATGGGACAGCGTGGCGAAGGCAGGAGATCAGTTAATGCACTTCCCATCCAGGACTAGGTGCCGCCTCCCCCTTTGATACTCAGTAAACAACTTGGTGATGGAAAGGGACTATTTAATACGCCTCCCATCCGAAGCCATTGCTTCACCACCTGACCCTTGTCAAATAGCATGGTGATTAGGACATGCCATTAAATGTATGTTCAGCCCCGCTAGTAGGAAGGGAGGAAAATATATTCTCCCTCAAAGATATCCCAATCTCCCCTTCTTCCCCTATAAATACCTCTCATCTATCTCTGGACAAAGGTAATAAATATTCTCACTAAGTAAACGTTATATCCTTTCTCTTCACCTAATAAACACATCTGACTTAATCATTAGAAGGAGTATAACTGGGATCACCCCCAGTTCGCTCAAATCCTGATAGTTATTCTTAGTGTGCAGATCTTCTACGAGGTACTTCTCACCCATGTAGATTGAGGTATAGGCCCTAAACTGGATCCCTATCCAGGCCATTCATTATACTTGGAGGATACTAAGTTTACATTTGGCGCCGTCTGTGGGAACACTTCTTTACAAACAGAAGCTGCATCCCCTCATCCATCTGAGCACCGACACGAGTGAAACCAAGCCATGCTGAGAAATCAGCACCTCAGGAAGAAGGTCTCCTCGGGTGTAATTGGGAGAAATGCCTAGAGGAGAAGGAAGGAGAGGCTAAGGTCGGATCGCCTGAAAACCTGGAGGAGAAGATGAGACGGATCCTGAAAGGCGTAAAGGACTTACAAAATCTCAGCAGTAGCCTCTGTGCGCAAAACGAGATACTATAAGAAAATCATGCCGAGCTGGCGGACCAGGTACAAGCATAGCGAGAACTCAAGCTGACCAGAACCAAGGATACCGACAGACCCTTGTCCTCGTCTACGGGAGCTGAAATGCTGAGGCGGAGAACGACCGACGCAAGGAACATGCTGAGGGAGAAGAAGGCCTGGTGGGAGAGCAACAAACGCCTAGTGGAAGACCTCAGTAAGGGAAAAAATAAAGTCGCCTTTGAGGAGGCCGAGGAAGAAGTCGACGACATCACCTCCAAACTCAGAGACTTGGTCATTGGCGAGTTGAGGAGTGTGTGGGATCGGCTAAGGCAAGTCGAGAAATCTAAAATGCCCAGAGGACCAGAGTTCACCGAGGAGGAGATCCCATTGCCATATACCCAGGACCTGCTGAATGCTCGGGTGATGGGGGATTCAAAGGCTCCAAAAGTCCCTTTATATGATGGGATGACCGACCCGTATGACCACTTGGACAACTTCCACTATGCCATTGTAATTGGCCTAACCTTAACTTTAATTAACTACATAGGATGTAACAAAATTGAAGGAGAGTCTGTCTTTTTCAAATGCTTGTGGAGCAATCTGTACTACTCAGAAGGGTGCAGTTCCAGCTCTTCCAACCCAGTTTGCTGCCCTTGAACTCATTTCCAAGTGCAAATCCAAAAAGATGTTTTCATTTCCTCTTTGGTTTAGCATCACACTGGCCTTGTTTATTATCTGTTGGTTGTCCGTTAATTACCATATATTTGGATAATTTCTTTGTTCCGTTTCTTAAATCCAGTTTATATGTTTCTTTTAAGGATAATAAATAATGATCCCAAATTTCTTAATTATCTTCGGTTTTTATCCTAAGATTTGTGAATCTCTCTCCCTCCCTCAAACCTTAATTTTTGTTGCTTTGAGAGCAACCTCAAACCTCAGTTAGGTCACCATTAAATAATATAAATAACTGCAGCCCTTCATCAAACCAATGTGTTCTCTTTTACAGTAATTCCAATTTGAATAATTTAACTAGATGTCCACATTAAAATATTATATACCAACAAATGTAACGTATCGCATTTCTGTAGTTCCTATTTGGTCCTTTGTCTTTCAGGAAACTTATCCTTTGGCTTCCTGATATCTTGCAAAGAACTTGACTGTACAAACCCAAAAAAAACTCAAAAAATGATAGCTGGTTATATTAAATTTTAATTTTAATTATTAAATTACGTTAATACCCTATTAAGTATTTTGGAGTTTTTTTAATGAGACTTTAGAGTTGAACTTATTTTAAGAAATCGACAGTAGTTTTATAATTTATAACAAGTTCGAAGTCTCTTTGTTATTTTGTAAATAAATTTTGGGTGTGTTTTTAAAGTTCATTTGATCATGTAAAGTTTATTTCATAATTTGAGTCCTTATATTAAATATAATAGTGAATCCCCCTTTTTAAAAGCCTGAAGACTGATGAGGCTACTAATCTGTATAAAACTGAAACCCATTAATCCAATGCAACATGAGTTTTGTACAATGTTTTGAATAAATTAGTAATGCTACACTTTGGCCTTCTTCCTTCTTTTCCTGTTAATGTGAACAGAAGCTACACTGTTTTATAAGGGGCAATTACACCAGGCTATGAATGTTATTTTTACAAATAAGAATGGCATAAATTTTACAGATTATAACAACTACGGTGGTGTAAGTGTTACATGCTCATAGCTCTGGACGATGGTTCTGATTCACCCTCTGCCTCTCCTTCAGCCGCCTCTACATTTTCCTGCATAGGTTGATTGAATTTGATTATGATTCTCTTTTAAACTCTAAGAAGAACATTAAAAGATCACACCCCCTTTTTTGAAATAAACAATCAGTGTTCAATACATGGTCATCGTTTTTGCAATGAAACCATCCAATTTTCGTGAGAAAAGAAAAAGAAAAATTGATGATTCCCCACAAAAACTGCACAGGCGGGTCCCACAAGCCAAATTGCCTGAAGGTATATTGGAAATAAGTAATGGATCCTAGAACCAGAAAGGGCAGATGCATAGTAATCATTTGTGGAATCATACCGCTGAGTGCTTCAACTTGATTTCATTCAAGTATCTTTCCAATGCACCATCCCCTCGAACAAGCTTGCCTCCACATCCAGGGGTATTTACCGAACCCACTGACTCTTCATCAACCACTACAGCATCTATTCTATCAATTCCTGTCTTAACATCTGGAATCTGAGACATAAGCACACCAAAACAGATTACGTATTTGAAAACATTTCCGTGCTTTTGATAAAATAAATAAAGAAAACATTTCCACGTTAGAAGTTTCTTTCATCTATCTAAGCAATAGATTCTTGCATACCTCATACATGGCTTCAGTTAGAATGCTTTCCAAAAGTGCTCTTAAACCCCTGGCACCGGTATTCTTAGCCATCGCCTTCTTTGCAATAAGTCTCAGTGCCTTATCCTCAAAATGTAGCTTCACCTGAAATGGGTACAAGGTCTCATCATACAGAAGCTTAACTCTAGTTGCTTGAGAGAGAGAGAGAGAGAGAGAGAGAGAGAGAGAGAGAGAGAGGGGGGGAGGGAACCCAGAATATAAAACAAAATGCTTACGTTATTCATTGTAAATAATTTCTTGTACTGCTTGCCAAGAGCATTTTTTGGTTTCGTGAGGACCTGTAAAAGAAAAGTTCTATGAAGCAATTCAAAGACGTACTTCTGCACAGCATAAAATTTGGGATCCTATTTCAAGCTCCGCCTGCCCAAAAATAACTAAACAGAAGGAACACTAGACCAAGCACCAGCAGGACGCTGATTCCAAATACAAGTGCATTTATGTGTTACCTGAACAAGTTGGTCCTCAGTTAAGGCTGTTAAACTAACTAATATTGGAAAACGTCCAATAAACTCTGGTATGAGTCCATATGCAATGAGATCAGAACTTTCAACCTGGAAAACAAAAATAGCAGCTTTCAGACCCATTTTAAGGAACTACTTTGGCTTAATTTGCTTCTTTCAGTTTTCATTCTTTAATCTTTTTTTGGGAGGGTGGGGGTGGTGTTAATTGTGCGTACGCTAAAAGATAATGTGAAAAAGAATTTACTTTGTATCAAGCAGATATATTTCTGCTCCAGAAAAAAAGAAATAAACGAAATAAGAAAATGGTGAACAATGACTTTCACTTTAAAAGGTCCTGATTCATACCGATTCAAGTAAAGATGATGTCACCACTGCATCAGTCACACCACCAGCTCTCATGTTGGCACGCACAGGAGCACCGAAACCGATAGAAGAATCTTGCCGTCTGGTCAAAATTATACAGTTTCATAGCAGATTTATTTTTCCACAAAAAAGTTGATAGAGAGAGGGATAGAAGGGGAAACAAAAGAAGAAGAGGGGAAAGAAACATTTGGTAAATGAACTCTGCGAGGGAAAATGAATAAGCATTACCTTTCTGAAATGGTTTTTTCAAGATCAATAAAGGCTCCACCACAAATAAAAAGAATATCTTTTGTATCTATCTGCAGATCATTTACATGAATTTTAAGAATATGAGACCATAAAAGCGAAAAATAGGAATATTTATGCATATGTCTAAATTTATAATACTTTGCTAATAAAGTCAGAGCACCCCTTGTCCCATTGCCCGTGCACCTTTTAAGGAAAATCTTAATAGCAGATTTTTCCTTCTGTAAAATGACCTCAAAGGATGGTGTATGACAAGAACATTAAGCTGCTATCAGATCGCTGAAGCAGTACAAAACCACAGTACAAAATAAACTTCCAGAAATAAACAGAAGAGACAGAGAGAGGAAAGCAATAGCGATCGAGGCTGGAACACTGATTCTAGGGCAAAGAGACCCAAGAGGTACTCTATAATCTGAATTTTTTTATTACCCAAAAAAAATAAAAACTGCATTAAAAAAGGCATACAAAGTCTCTCAAGAAATAACGTTTTGGATTAATCCAAGGTTGACAACAAATATACCTAAAAGGTGTCCGTGGGCATCAATGTGCAGGAAAGGATAATGGAGTCCTTGGCTAGGGGAATGTGTTATGAGACAAGAGATCACCTATAAACTCCTAAGGCCTTCCCATTTGAGCTAATTCGTGTGCATTGAGTTTTTTGTTGGAAAATGTGACTAAGAAATTAAATGAATGAAGGCCGATTGTCTTTCCAAGAGGGAGACTTACCTCGACTCAGTCAGTAAGACTCCCTTTTGGAAAGACAATCTGCCTTGTGTTTTTTTTCAGCTCGAATAGGATACAGCTTGAACGGAATGAATACTGCAGGATTCATTCCGTTCTCCCTCTCAGCTGGAATCCCTGGCCGCTAGAGTGGCACTTTCATCTGCTCAAGGGTGGCTTGGACTCCTATGTTTTTTTCTGTCACAAGCTTAGCCTTATAATTTGAGAGTTAGCTCTCATGTTTTGGGCATCAACTAAACCCTGGAACATGAATGTACACTCTAAAGCAATAAACTAGGCCTCGAAGAACAGTGGGATCCCACTCCTGAAGCTTTCTGATTGTTTGTGCTTAGATGGACTTTTTTGCCCATCTTCTAAAGGTTTCTTACTTAACTATTAATTAAGAAAAGTTAAATAAAAAGTCAGCTACAGCTTTAAAAAAAAAAAAAATTGCTTTCATAAAACAAATATAACATATATTTCAAGCTAGACACATTGTCAATCAGGATTTTATATTAAGAGATGAATATGCTCAATACTAAATAAAATAAACAAAACCTAAGGTTCTAAAAGTGGGATAATCAAGATGATATGAACATATTTGCGAGTACGATAATACATCAGAAATTTAGAAACACCATACCTGTATGTTATCACCCCGAGGGTGCTTCCTTGCACCCTTCTCAGGAACATTCACTATCTAAACAAGAAGAAAAATATTACTCTTCAGTTAACAGAAGAAACTATGCTGATAGTTTTATAGCTCTGATTTTAAGGGGCTATGCAAGTTCATTATAAATAGAAGTGCATCTAATGTGATACACAAAAAGAATTTAGTGCATGTGAGTTTATAACAAGTGATGCGACTGTAAAGGAGAGACTCATAAAAAACCGTGCTTCTAAGACCGATCATCCCAATAAAATAAAATATCTCTAAAAGGGAGATTCACTGTAATTAAGTTCTTAAATTTGATTTGGACCAGATTAGACTCCTGAACTATTATTATTGTGACTTCAGATGTTTTTTCAATAATTAAATTCTTAAATTTGTCTTACAGCGATGCCAAGGAAGATAATACGAAATTATGCAATTGGGAGGACCCCCAAATATTACATATGGGCATTTTCTCTTCTGGCCTCTGTCATATTTTATATGTACATTATATATATTTACTTTCTCATTTCTTTTGAGTATTCTGTTTACAATCCTTAATCATAATGTCATATCACGTAAAGATTCTTCAAATTTTTGTTCCACAGATAGCCTTAAGTCAGCTCCGTATAAAGGCACATTAACCAACTCTGATAAATTGAAAACATCCTGTAAACTTAAACTGTAATGCAGATTTGAAGAAACATTAATCAATATCCTGCTCCCGATTCAATATGAGGTGTACCCACTTCATGGAAATGTTGTTGAACACCTTTAGATTTGAAAGAAAACCTCCCAACTTCCCAGGGAATTTATTTGGGAAGAAAGTGACTACTGGTATTGCTAGGGGTTAAGCAAAGATTTTAAACAGTGGGGGATGTTAGACATACACTGGACTCCAAAAGTTTAAAACTGTTGGTGAATAGGCCAACAACCTACAGCCTACCACCCTCGTGTGATTTTATTGGTCTCAATTTGTCCCATTCTATATCTTATAAAATGGGAAATGCTAAATTAAGTATTTCTTAAAATTGATAATTTTTTTTTTTTTTTTAAAAGTAAGATCTCAGAGGCACTGGAAACAACTATGGAAGAAGAACGGCAACTACGCGAAAGATGAGAATCCAGAAGCGTAGAGCCAGAATTCTCTCTTGTTTTCTCCCATTAAAAGAGAATCCTGTCTTCAAACCCATAATGAAGAACCAGAAATTCTGAGGAAACCAAGGCCATGCTGTGTTAGAAGAAAATTAAGAGAAAAGAAGGAAAGAGCTTGTGTACTGCATTAGAAATGAGAAGAATACACTGGTTTATATAAATTCTAGACTGTAGGAATTTCTAACATTGTAGCTACTTTTTATTAAAGACAGCCCTTCAAGAAATCAAAGCATTGATTTCTTTATTCCTCTTCAATTAATTTTGTGGCTAATATTTGTTGCTGAGAAGAGAATTTTACAAGAGTTCCATTTTTGAAGATCTGTTGCAATTGTTGCTACTCCTCTCATTTAGAAGATAAGTTCATTGAAGTTCCAAGTTTCAAGATGCTTCAACATTACGAAACTTGAAGTCCAGTTTTCTCCCGCCAGGAAAAAATATTGAGATGGAAAGAAGGAAAATATATTTATTTTAGGTGCAGCAGGAAGTTTAGAAAGTATGCCTATTTAAGTTAGTTCTATTACATTAGAATTAAGAATGTATAGTTAATTGGTGGCTTTAATATTAGGGTCTAATTATTATTTTATTTCACGTTGTCCTTGTGACATTTTAACAATTTCTCTAACTTTTATTCTAGTTTGCTTCTCTCTTTTTCCACCCAGTGACCAGTTTTCCTACGTCAGAGTTGCTTTGTATTAAGTTGAAAATGCATAAAAAGTGACTAGCATCTGTTTATGAATTTAAAAGACACTAAAAGTGAAGTACTGAGTAGAGAAAGCCACAGCCAACATTTGATTTGTTTCCGTGCATCCAGAGAAGAAAACATTTTCAAAAGGTTATATATATATAAATAAATAAACTGATGAGCAACACTGCAGCGTAGAACTGACTCACAGTTCCTTCGAGCATTTTCAATAAAGCCTGCTGAACACCCTCTCCAGAAACATCTCTGCTAATGTTTAAACTCTCAGCCTGAAAACCAACACTAAAGAAACTAAGACTGACTATACCTACAAATTATATCAAAAAATGAAATAAGAAAAAAAAAATACAGCACCTTCTTGGTTATCTTGTCAACTTCATCAATGTAAACAATTCCTTGTTGAGCTGCTTGTACATTGAATTCAGCTGCCTATTTACAAGATCAACTATGTGAGTTCACTGATATGAATGAAAGTGCAAGCACAAAGTTAAAAGACTAATTGAAGCTTGAAATCAAGAACAACATAAACTAGCAGAAGTTTGTCAACGACTAAGATGTTGTTGGCGCAGCTGAAATTTGCATTGCTATTTAAAGATTCACTATAACTGGACCACCCAAATCAAATCAGAACAGTACATGGTCATGTGGATAAAGGATCCAAGCCAGAACTTATTATTGTCAAGCTCTTATAGGTTTTATTGCCCATACAAATTTGATTTGACCTATTCATTTGATGGAAATAACCACGAAGTCATAGACATTGTCCTTAGGATTGTCCTTTCTCATCAGTACATATGAACAACCATACACAATTAACAAGCGAAGGTTGGGAGGAAAGCGGGGAAAAAGGCTATACCCATGCACTCTCACATCACAACTAAAGAAGAGAAGTGATATCATTTCAAAGATGATTAAGTGTTGAGAAAACACAGAAATGCATGCACATTCTCCCCAGAAAGATGGGAAAAGATAGACATATTACTGCAATGATAAGAAGCAACAATTTGAATGTCACTTGAACTGTAAGTCAGATAAATGCAAATACAGCACACCATACCATCAGTAGTTTGTACAATATTGATTCAACATCCTCTCCAACATAACCAGCCTGCAAAATAGCAGTATTTGCCTCTTTCAGTTCCCCAGTAATAGATAAAGATATATCCAGCCTAAAGAATGCTGGATGTAAATGATTAAATTTAAGCTGGAGAAAGTAAATTTCAATACTACATGCCGACTCTCAAAATTCAATTGCAATTAGTTTGCAGTTAGTAAAAGATACCAAGCATGCCAAAACTAACCTTGGCCCAAATGACAGATATTGTATTCAATCTTTATGCTCGAGTATTTAGAGTTCATAATAGTTGTAGATAAGTAACTTAAAAACAAACTTACTTGTGTTAAAGTTGTTGCATCGGCAATCACAAATGGCACATTCACAAAACGAGCTAGTGTTTTTGCAAGCAACGTCTTCCCTATTTTACATTACAATACTAAAGTTAGAAGGGCAGGTTAACATCTTAAGTTTCTTCTTGCTTCAACTTCCAGATAGCCCGGTATCAATTTAGATGATTAGTCTCACTCTAAGAACATAAAGAATTGGAGAGCATCAGGTTTTCTCCATGTGCGTCAGAAGAAATCATACCGGAGCCAGTTGGGCCCATCAAGAGCACATTGCTCTTTTCTAGCTCCACTTTATCGTCATCATCTATTGTGTTTGGAATTCCTGATTCTCCTCCTGACCTAGTATACAACTCCACTGGTTCAGTTCTATTAAATAGATACACATAAAACGATAGAACATAAAGGACCACCTCATCTGACAGCTTACAAAGTATTATTATGACTCAGAGGGGAAAAAAGTCTGATTAAAGAGCTAGGAGCATGAATTTTAGTTCAGTTAGAGTGAGAGGTCAGACAATAAACTGAAAATAAAAATGAAAGTCGGCTGAAAACCAACCCTTTCTGCAAGGAGGCATGATATATTCTCTTGTAATGGTTATAAACAGCCACAGAAAGCACCTGCCCAACAGAGATGCAAAAATCATCCACAGAATAAGTTTCAAAGGGCCATGGAATAAAGCATTGAACGAAAATGCAGAGGAAAAAAGAGATAGGGAACCTTTTTGGCTCTTTGTTGGCCAATAACGAACTTGTCAAGACCCTTGCAGATTTCCTTGGGCGTGGGCAAATCTTTTCCCAAATTGGAACCGCCCCAGGCATTGTTGTTGTCTCCCCCAGCATCTCCAGGGGGCCCAGAAGCACGAATGACATTGACTCCAGGGGCAAAAGGAGGGCCCGGAGGAGTATGCACGGCCAGCCCATTGCCTGGAGGAGGAGGAGGAGAAGGCGGAGGCCAGTTGTGTGGTGGGTCCACCCCATTCGCATATGACCTCAAAGTGTCCCAGAAAGACACCCTCAGCCCATTACTGTTAATATTAGGCATCGAATCTCCACCACCACCACCACCACCACCACCTCCTCCTCCTCCTCCTCCTCCTCCTCCTCCTCCATTACTATTATTAGTATTTTGGGTATTTCTGGAATGGGACTTGTTGTCGGAGTTGGTTCTGGTGGCGTTACGATTGGAAGAGGTGGTGGTGGTGTTGGTGAGTCTCCCAATCTCTACGAAGGTGCCCTGGAGGGGAGCAATCTGGTGGGGTCGGAAGTAGTAGGCGGTTTTGCAATTGGGGCAGAGATTGAGGGCCTGATACTGATGAAATTCAGAGTCGTCAGCCTTGGTCTTGGTGGTCTTGGTGGTCGTCTTGGTGCTGGTGATGGAATCATCTGGAGGAGATAAGTTGGGTAAGCGCCGATCGGAGAAGAGGAGATCCATGCGGTTGAAGGAGCAGCGGGGGCAATTCGCCTCCGCCCTGATTTTGCGGGTGCGAACATCGCCGCCGGAGCCAGAGCCGCCGTGGTCCCACTTGTAGCGCTCCTGCACTCCGATCAGAGACTCTCTTCGGCGATGGCTCGTGACATGAAGGTGGTTCAAGTGCGTCGAGATTGGGGATACCTGAGTGAACCGCTGCTGGAGCTCTGCTATATGCTTCACCTTCTTCCATCTGAGCATTCCAGACATTTCAAAAGAAAATACTTGATACTTTAAAAAGATAAAAACAAAGGACCAACGGACAAGAGATTTCAATTCGATCAATCGACAAGAGAGTGAGAGTCTGTGTTTGAGTTTGAGAGAGACAAGGAAAGAGATTGGGATTAGGATTGGGATTTCCAATGCTAGATTATATAATCATGACCAAAATGTAAAATAACGGAGGAGAACAATAGAACTAAAAGAGGAAACTTTGGATATAGAAAGAGAGAGGGAGAGAGGAGAGCGCCAAGGTCCAAGAAAGAAGCATACGAAAGCAACACAGAAAGAAAAGATAAAGTGGGTGCGGAGTGTTTATAGGAACAAAATATTGAGGAAATTTAACTGACCAAAACTGAAAAACTTCCAAATCCATCAATCCACAATCCACACTCTCTATCTCTCTTTTTTTTTTTTTTTTTCCTGTACAGAGTCTAATTTGCTAACTTCGACGGTTTGACTGCGTTCGCATTGTTAAAAACTTGACATGTACTTTACGTGTTCACCTACAAATCCCCTTCCTTCGCCCAACAATATCATCAGCCGCACTAACACCACCCCACGATTGCCTCTCTGACTCCATGTGCCGCGTGCGATCCTTCCATGTTTTCTCTCTACTTCTTTTGGATAGCCCTTCCTTTTTACTTCTTTGTTTGGTTTGGTCGGATATAACTTTTTAATCGACACAAAAACACTCCATTCAGTTTTCATTCTCCTACTCCATCCTGATGTATTCATAAATGAATTTGTGGATTTTGTCTTCCGGGTTGAAGAATGTAAAGTCCGTAGGAAATTTAACAAAATAAAATATGGAAAAAATTTGGTTTTTTAAAATCAAATGGAGTTTTGATACTTGTCAAATTTCTTTAAATTTTTATTCTTTTGAATTTCTTTAACTATTTTTTCCGTTGAAATTTAACAGTGTTAAAATTCCATTTGCAGCAAGGATGTGCTCGTTCATTTGTTGTGAGGAGCCAAGCCATAAATTTACATTTATGATAGGATGAAAATTAAGGGGGGTGTATTCAATTCATACTTATAAAGACTTTTTTTAAGTGAGTGACTTTTATAGAGATGACAAATTGTTAAATACTTTCATAGAGTTGATAAAAGTCACTAGTAAATTGGCAAGACTTTTGCTCTTAACAATTAACCTTAAAAGTATAGAAAAGTCATTCATTTAATAAGCTTTTTAAAAGTCATTAACTTTTTGGATATCACCAAACTTTTATATACTTTTTAAAAGTCACAATTGAATACAACTAGATTTTTATATACTCTTTAAAAGTCTAAATTGAATACATCCAGATTTTTAAACTCTATAAAAATTATTAAAAATTTGAATTGGATACACCCCCTAAGATACATGGAAAATAAGATAAAGTTGTTTTTTTAAAAAAAAGAAAATATTTACTTCATTTTTGTACTAATTATAATTTGACATGTGTGCATAAATTTTTTTTGGGTTGCTTTTTTTTATGAAGAGTGCTTCGCAGAAAAGGGAATGTGAAGGGCCAGGAGTGTCCCAAAAAAAAAAAAAAAAAAAGATGCCCAGATTTTATCTGCTTATCAACTCAAACCGCTAACGACGAAAACCTCAGTAACAAAAGTAAGGAAGAAGATGGTGAATCTAAACCAACTGCTTGCAAAATGCAAAACCCTCAACCATGTAAAGCAACTGCAAGTCTTTATCATCACCCTGGGATACACCCAAAATCAGCTCTACGCCTTTAAGCTCGTCCGCTTCTGCCTTGTCACTCTTGACAACCTTCCCTATGGTCGCCTCATCTTCGACTGTCTCAGCTCCCCCAATGTATACCTCTTCGCTGCCATGATCACCGGTTATGCCTCCCAATCCCACCACCGTTCTGCTTTTCTGTTGTACCAATCCATGCTTCGTCAGGGAAGCGCTCGACCCAACCAGTTTATCTACCCCCACGTCTTGAAATCTTGTCCAGAGGTTTTTGAGTCTCATGGGACTGCATTGGTGCAAACGCACATTATGAAATCGGGTTTTGGTCAATACCCAGTTGTACAAACAGCTCTTGTTGATTCCTACTCGAGGTTCCGCTCAGATGTTGGCTCAGCAAGACAGGTATTCGATGAAATGTCTGACAAAAATGTCGTGTCCTGGACGGCTATGATTTCTGGGTACACTAGAGTTGGGGACATTGGCAGTGCTATTTTGTTGTTTGAGAAAATGCCGGAGAGAGATGTCCCTGCTTGGAATGCTGTTATTGCTGGGTGCACGCAGAACGGCCAGTTCTCGGAGGCAATTTATCTGTTCAAAAGAATGTTACTTCTTGCGCATGGAGGGCAACATCTAGAAAATAGGCCAAACCAGGTTACAGCTGTTTGTGTACTTTCAGCATGTAGTCACACTGGCATGCTGCAGCTTGGTAAATGGATCCACAGCTATATTTACAAAAATGCGCTTGGTCCAGATTCATTTGTTTCCAATGCTCTAGTGGATATGTATGGGAAATGTGGGAGCTTAAAAGTGGCAAGAAGGGTTTTCGACAGGACCTCAGGAAAAAGCTTGACATCTTGGAATTCCATGATCAACTCTTATGCTCTGCACGGCCAAAGCAACGATGCAATTGGTGTTTTTGAAGAAATGATACGGTGTGGGGCAGATGTTAGACCAGACGAGGTCACTTTTGTTGGCTTATTCAATGCTTGTACTCATGGAGGATTGGTAGAGCAAGGTATTTCTTATTTTGATTTGATGACTCGGGGTCACGGGATTGAGCCTCAAATAGAACACTATGGATGCTTGATAGACCTTCTTGGTCGAGCAGGTCGATTTGAGGAAGCCATGGAAGTTGTGAGGGGAATGAGAATTGAACCTGATGAGGTTGTATGGGGTTCTCTGCTTAATGGATGTAAGATTTATGGTCGTACTGATCTCGCAGAATTTGCAGTTAAAAATTTAATTCAAATTGATCCTAATAATGGTGGTTATGGTATCATGTTGGCCAATATATATGGGCAGTTGGGGAAGTGGGATGACGCCCGGAAGGTGAGAAAGGTGTTGAGGGAGCGAAATGCTTATAAAACCCCAGGTTGCAGTTGGATTGAGGTTGATAACCAAGTTTACCAATTTTATTCCGTTGACAAATCACATCCTAGAACGGAAGAGATCTACCAAATCCTAGACACGCTTGTTGGTTTTATTATTTTGAAGTCAAGTTGCAATTGATCTCGAATTCTCAGACTCCTCTTATTTCTTCCCAATCCATGAACTCTGCTTAAAAGCCCAAATTTGGTTCAACAGTTCAAGCAAGGTTATTTGGTTCCTACCTACTATATAACCACATTTACATATAAAAGGTCCAGGTGTCTTAGCGCAACAATATGACTTACTCCGAGTGACTTGGTGTGGAGCTTCAAGTCTGGAAATATATATACTATATATATAATGCTTTTCTTTTGCTCGCCGAAAAGGTACCGACCACCTGCATTAGCCCACCATTAATCTGGAAATGACAGAGTATGTTTTTGCCTCACTGAGCCTCGCATTGGTGAGAAACTCGTATACTGGACCACCCTGTTCTGAGTTGTATTAAGGACTCTTGTAGCTGAGTTGGTAACGGCCAACTGCACATCACCGGTGGTCTTTCTGCCTTCCAAGTGATAATTAGAAACAGCAACGCAGTTGTTTTGGTAAGAGTTTTAATCTGATGTTTTTGTCATTAGTATTTTGACGGATTGCATTCGTAATACAGGCAATTATATGCATTTTTTTATAATTAACGTGTGTACTTTTTGTTGACTTCTTGGTTCGTGTAGACAAACTGGTGTTGGTTTTGACGGATTGCATTCGTAATACAAGCAATTGTATGCATTTTTGATAATTAACGTGTGTACTTTTTGTTGACTTCTTGGTTCGTGTAGACAACTGGTGTTGGTTTTATACTTTTGCCCTAGCTCTTTACCACTTTATGCTTGCCCTTCTCCTTGTTACATTTAATATTTAATTAAAACCAACTTGTGTTTTATTTATTTCTTGATGGAGCTTCATTATTGTGAACTCGTTTTTATCATCAGTTAAGGTCTTGTATCGGATTAACTAGCTAGAGCTAGACAAAAATTTGCTTTCCAAAGCATCGATGTCTTTTTCACCCATGATCTCTATTCCTTCTCTTCCTTTGGATCTGGCTGAAGATTGTTGTTTAAGTCAAGAGTTGAAGTTGGGCTTTTGTTCTACTAGGAACAGCATCTAAAGAGGGCATTGCTTTATGTGGTAGACGAGTACAATTCTTGGATGCAGTCGACAGGTTTGACAAAAGCTCCTTTCACCCTACTAATATACTTGTGTCCATTTATTTAATGATGGTTCCTGAGTTGCGACTTATTCGATTGATCTGTATTTTTGTTTTTATTTAGCTCCTAGTCTCTTTTGACTTAAAACACATACATTAAGTTCACATAGAAGTGTTGTATGATCATGGCATAAAATTGACGATTCCTCTGTTATATGATTATATCCAACGACGAAAACTTTAGGAATGTGGGCATATTTCCCACCATGGAAACATTGTATCAAGATAATTGAGTGAGTTTTACCGGTGCATGTGGTGTTCATGCAAATTTACAGGACGAGGGAGTTTTTATTAACTTAAAACATCTGAAAAAAAAGAAAAAAGGAAACAGTTACAAACTTTATTTTATAATAGCAAGTAGTAAGCAGAGTGATACGAAATCACTCATCCCTCAAAGGTTTTTTGGTTGTGTTTTTTGGACTCACTCATCCCACAAAGTTGCAAAACGGTGAATTATTTAAAGCTCTTGCTTGACCTCACTAGCCTTGAGCTGGGCAGGTTCGTCCTCATGTCCTCCAGTGCTAGCGATGCTAATCACCTTAGGACCTTTGATCTTATCAGGGGATAACTTGGCCAGTGTCAAAGTGAGAACCCCATTCTCCAACTTGGCGTTGACAGAGTCCAAATCCACGTTCTCTGGCAGCCTGAACTGCCTCCAAAATTTTCCGTAAGACCTCTCAACTCGGTGCCAATGATCCCCTTTCTTCTCTTCTTCCCTCTTCCTCTCTCCACTCACTCTCAGAACTCGGTTCGCCTCCACCTCGATTTTCAGCTCTTCCTTCTTTAATCCCGGCACATCTAACATTATAACATGACCCTCTGGCGTTTCTTTCCAGTCCACCCTTGCTGGAGAGAGTGCCACGCCGTCTTCTTTGTCAAGTTCAAATGGGATCTGCTCTAGCACTCGGAACGGGTCTGGGAAGCGCTCCGACCAGAGATCAACCAGCAAACTTTCTGGGCGGCGATCAACGAATGGGAGCAATGACGCATTGGATGAACCAGCTGAAAGAAAAACAAGGAGAAAGCTCAAGGTTAAAACAAGAGAGCGGAGTTGCCTCATTTCTCTTATATGGTTTGTTCGGAGGAGTGGGTTATTGGTTTAATGATGAAGAAAGATCGATGCCGGTGAACAGTAGTGATCGTGTTCTAATGCCGCTGTCTGCTTATCCGGGTTTGGACTGGTTAGCGATGTATTTATTTAGCATGAGATGGGATGGGATGAAACTTATAGAGCGGGAGAGAGAGAAAGTTTAGGAGGTGCGGGACATGGTTCTCGAAAATTCGAAAATGGAAAACTTTCTTTAGACCCATTTAGAGAAACAAGGAAGGTTCCAGCTTCTTCCTTTCCTTCTGTTTTTCTTTCTTCTTGATATATCTTATTAATTATTTCTTTAATATGTGCAAGTAGAAACGTGGAGCATTCTAAGAGATTCTATCTTTTTCCCTATTGTTCCAGAGGCTTCATGATGCATGCCTTCTGATTTTATCCTTTTTCATTTTCGTTAATTTTTAAAGACAACTTTTGCATTGCACGTTTTTCAATACTTTTTAATAAGTGACTCATCGTTTGGTTACGTTTTAGAAACCATATATATATATATATATAAAATATCTTTTTATTAGGAGATTTCTTACGAATTTTTTTTCAAAATACAAACTATTAATTTTTTAAATTTACATTCATAGATCATTCTTATAAAAAATTAGATAAATCAAAAACTGTTTCAACATCCAATTATATCATATAAAATTAATGAACATTGTGCTTTAAGAAAGTACTAAAATTTTAATAATTCAATTGACTGTTCAAATGATATTGGATTCAAGTGATTTTTTATAAATATGATATTTGAATGAATATCTACAAAATAGATGTTTGAGTTAGTAAAATATTATACGGAGTGAGCCCTACAAGGGTGTCCCTCAAATAAGCTTATTTGAATGGCACTGGACGTTCTCAAAATGAGTATTGTACTATGGGGTCGGGTGAATTCAATAATCTCGTTGGCATTCCAGCCTTCCTTCATATATATATATATATATATAGTCTCTTTCTTTTGAGTGACACCCAATAGGGTACATTATGAATTTTTTCTTTCGACAATCTAAACCATCTATTTTTTAGGTATGCATTCATAGATCATCCTTCCCCCAAAAAAAAAAAAAAAAGGAAAGACAAATCGGAAACTATTTAAACATCTAATTGTGTCCTACAAAATCAATGAATACGGTGCTTCAAGAAAGTTCTAAATTTTCAATAATTTAATTGAGTGGTCAAATGATATCGGATTCAAATTATTTTTTTAATTTTTATAGAGATGATCTTTGCATGAATATCTACAAAATAGACATTTGGATTAGTGAAATACAATGCGAAAAGATGTCCCTCAAATAAGAGGGATCCCTCAATTGAAGCTATATACATGGAGGGTCAAAGTCTGCACGCGCAGGGGGCGGGGGGTTGTGAGGTAGGGAGTCAGTGGTGAAAGCTATGGTGGTTAAGGGAGATAGGCTTTTCTTTTTTCTTAGGGTTTTAAAATTATCATTTTTTTAGAAAGAATTTTATAATTTTTTTTCATACATCAGCATCAAAGTGGGTACCACAATTGCCACGTCACCAATTTAACAGAAAATTAATGGTGAAGTTGATGGACGGTGTAATTTGATGAAATTTATACAAAATTAGGTATGAAATTAATGAAATTGAAACCTCATAGCCCATTTCGATATAGCACCTAAATCTCAAAAGGGTAAAATGTCGTTAGTCCTTTAAACTTTTAATTAGGTTTAGGGTTTAGCATGATTGTAGATGCTCTAAGTGGTTTAGGGGTCTGTGTTCGAATCCCCATCCCCCAATCTTCTATAACAAAAAAGAAAAGAAATAAAAATTTGCTAATAAAATTGGTCAATGGTTAACAATTTAAGGATTTGACCCTTTGTTTGGTTAAAGCTTACTAGAGCAAATCCTTATTCCCACAAAATACATGTGGCACATGAGTTACTGAGACAAAGCGGGCAAGTAAGAGGCTTGTTCTAGATTAAGAGTATTTAATTCCCCTATATTGGAAATATGCCCTAAAATCAAGCATAAGATGTAAACTTTTGGATATTTCAGATGTTGTTGATATAAAAGGGCATTGATGTTAATTCAAGTATATGTCTTATTAATTGGTATTTACTTAATCAACAAGTCCATGGATTGTGAGATGAGAAAAGCAATCTAAGTTACATCTAGGAGACCTCTCCCTTCACACCCTAAAGAGTTCCTAATCATAGGATTGTTCAACTGGGCATTGACAATCCTCAAAGACCGATACACCATTTCTGCTCAATTGAGAGGATGACTTGTCTCAAGTCATTTGTGCAGTTGACACAAAGATAGATGTATGGGTGTTCACTAGAGAATGAATTCGCTAAACACATTCAAACAAGAGATCTTGTATGGAAGTCTTACTTACATGTCAAAGAAGATCTCTATAGTTGCAATAATGTAAAGTTAGTCCTCGACCTGAGGCACCACAATTGTCTTATGAAAGCGTTGTGGGCCTTTGATAATACTGAATAGTTGAGTTCTTTCGAGGGCGACTCCAAGGTATGGTAAGGGTTCATGAAAAATCCATGGAAGCAGGTGTGTGTACAACAAGAGATCTCTACCTTCGGTAAAGAGGGAGAATGCTCTGGTGATATGATTCAAAAATCTTTGGCCAAAGTATTAAGTTTGATTCAGAATAGAGATCATGATCATGCTCTTGTGAATTATATAAGGTTAGGAGTTCACATTAAGGGCTTCAAACGAATTTTGTGCCCTAATGATGTGAACAAGAGCATTGAGTTAGAGAATGATCGAATTACATTGTAATTCCAACTGAATAGGTTCTCTACCACTTCTATATCGGCTTGGATAGTCATGGCACGTTGCTAGACGTTACCCATGACTTTTGGAAGCCCTAAGGATATACCAAATGTGGGCCCTCATTAAAGGGAGGAATTAAAAACAAGTTTTAATTCATAATCAATTAAAGAGTATGAATCGCCCACTGCCTTGCCTATTAGAACTTAATGGATCGCACACCTATAAAGGTTAGAGATGTAAATTAATTAGCAGATGATGAGCAATGATTAATTTGTTAATAGAGATTAACAAATTAATTGAGGCTCAGGAAATATGGATAGGGCCTAAAATCATTTTGGGGTCACAAAGCCCATCGGGCTCTGACCCATTGGGCTTGTAAGTTAAGTTGTAGTTGAGAACTTAAGAGATAAAGGCCCAAAGGCTCAATGACAAGGCCAAACAGCCATAGGGTTTAGGTGAGGCCACTTTGGTTATTTGAACCCCTTTATATAGATAAAGATGGTATCATCCCATCTTAGGGTTTTCTCCTGTGTTCTTAAGTCAAGAGGCAAACCAAATCCTCTCATTCTCTACCAAGGGGTCGGCCATCTAGGAGAGGATTATAGCAAATCCAACCTCCTAGATTCATCTCCATCCTTCTCTTTTCTTTGATGTGGAAACATAGAGGCATCCTCCTTTGGACTGCTTGAGAACTTCTTGTTAGTGGTGAATGCCCATCCTTGGTTGATCAACCTAAGAGCATTTCCACCAGTTGCCCCTTGCCATGACAAGATTAGCCCTAGGGCAGCCACTATTCACGTGAATAGTGGCTGCCCTAGCCCCCTTCAGCAAAATGTGTTTCCAGCAGTTAGGGC